>NC_060153.1:11673008-11676854 GCF_021292245.1 Micropterus dolomieu | reverse complement strand
CCGGCTCCTCCCGTGTAGTTCTGGGCTGATTTCTCACCTTTCTTAGGATCATTGAGACCCCACGAGGTGAGATCTTGCATGGAGCCCCGGTCCGAGGGAGATTGACAGTCATGTTTAGCTTCTTCCATTTTCTAATGATTGCTCCAACAGTGGACCTTTTTTCACCAAGCTGCTTGGCAATTTCCCCGTAGCCCTTTCCAGCCTTGTGGAGGTGTACAACTTTGTCTCTAGTGTCTTTGGACAGCTCTTTGGTCTTGGCCATGTTAGTAGTTGGATTCTTACTGATTGTATGGGGTGGACAGGTGTCTTTTTGCAGCTAACGACCTCAAACAGGTGCATCTAATTTAGGATAATAAATGGAGTGGAGGTGGACATTTTGAAGGCAGACTAACAGGTCTTTGAGAGTCAGAAGTCTAGCTGATAGACAGGTGTTCAAATACTTATTTGCAGCTGTATCATACAAATAAATAGTAAAAAAATCATACATTGTGATTTCTGGATTTTCTTTTTTAGATTATGTCTCTCACAGTGGACATGCACCTACGATGACAATTTCAGACCCCTCCATGATTTCTAAGTGGGAGAACTTGCAAAATAGCAGGGTGTTCAAATACTTATTTTCCTCACTGTAACTGTAATAAAAGGTTGTAAGTAAATAAGTTAGAAGGTAAGTTTATTGAAAATAATATGCCAACAATATAATTATTGTTGGCATATTTTATTTTGTTTAGATAGATTTATGTCAGTATTTTGGATACTGGGTGGCAGTGATTAGATGCACATGGTTGTATATTGAGGGCATAGGTGACAGGAAGTGGTAGGCACAGGTAGGGGGAGCACACACAGTTCTCAGCAGACCACGGGTTATAGACCACAAAAACAACTGGAAACAGAATAAGAAATCAACCGGTATGTTCATCTGTTTGTACGATTTACTACTGCAATAAACCCCAAACCTCAACTGCAATAATCTCTGGAAAATCTTGTCTGTCTGTGTAAAACTACACTCATACCTGTGCATGATGGTAAAGATATGGATACTGGAAATACAGGCTAGAGGTAAAGCAAAAAGCAAATATTGCCATTACACTTTCTACTGACTGGTTGTTGACTAACAGAGTGGTTAACAACCAGCTCCTTTATTTTGGAGGAGTTGAGGTCAAGACAATTCTGCTTGCACCGCTGCGTAAAACTGTCCATCTCAGTCTACGTCGGCATTGAATGTATTGCTCAGAAATGGCAGCCATCGGACAGCGGTGTGTTTACAGCGAACAGCTGATGGAGTTACATTAAATACTGGGTCCAAAGTTGTTGTTTTAAGTTTTCATCAGTCAGGACATTTTTATACGCAGCCAAAGTTGGTCTCCTAAACTCCAAAACAAGTGGAACAGCTGATTACAACAATCCAAAATCCAGTACCGCCGATGCTTAGGTGGACTCAGACGTGAGTCAGGCCAGCTGATCCGCAGCTGTTGTCGGCTGGAAATATTTTATCTAAACTTCTGTGTTGCTTTCACTGTGCTGAGGTTATTTTAAGAACTTGATGGCTTTATCCAGTGTGTTATTAAATTTATAACGATTTTTATCATGTGTCTCCAATGTGTCCATAAGCAAGACACTTAACCCCTAGTTGCTCCAGATGCGTGCGTCCTCTGACATATAGCGTCAGTTAAATGAATAAATGTAAATGTGTTCCTACAGTCACAGAACCGGTAAACGATTGACAGACTGCGAAGACGGTCACAGATTGTCAGTAATGTTATTATCAGGTGTTTTCTCACTCATGTGTGGCTGATAAACAGAAAATATTAAACTGCCAAATGTTAGATGACTACACAGTGTTATGTTACTATGACCACAGGGGTACAATAAGCAGGGATAAGAAAAAATATTATGGTTATGCAGTGCTAATAGGCGTTTTACATATGACAGAGGTTGATTGTTTTGTCAGCTCTGGTGCTGAGTCCACGAGCGTGTTATGTAGCCAGGTTTTCCTTTGGTAATCTCGACCTGGCCCACGTTGTCTCTGCATCAACTCAGTTGTCCATGTTCGGTGCTGGATAAATCCATATTTTGCTGAAGCAGCAGTTTGTCCAGGTTAAACAGCAGAATCTTGCCCCCATTTTTCCCAGATAAAGCCATTAGCAGTACGACTGTCCAGCAACAACAGTTCGCAATTCCTCATCATGAAAAGTTTACTTTAAAAGCTTTAATCTCACCATAATGATGATGTCCAGAAATGTGCAAACATTAATAAAACCGTGATATTACTCATTCAGACACTTGCACTCAGGAACACACTTAAATAACTAGCCAAACTTAACACATGACAACTCCACCTGTCCCCATTACAGCACCGTTTTCACTCTCAAGTATAACATGAAGCCACCCGAAGTTATGAATGAAGTGAAAGTCTACTGGTGTCTCTGGTAGTGGCACATTCATCAGGGGACACAGACAAGACAAGCAATAAATCAGTGTATACTATGACCAACACAATATTAGATGGATTAAACATACACTGTTCTTTCTTGTGGGTCAGGCCTGTGTTATGATGAAATTAGGTGATGTATGAATTGCATGATTTATTATTGCGAGCAATGGTGGAGCTGCCCTCTGGCAAGAGGTTCAGCAGCTTCAAATGCAGAACATCCAGATTCCACAACAGCAGCTTAAGGCCATTGTACTACATGTTAAGGTACAGTGTAACGTGCGAAGCTGATGTTTCGTCTGAGGACTGCTTTACTATCGCGTGTCGTGACCAGAGTGTAATCGCAGCGTTTGCGATGAGAAAATGTTTTATCATATTGTGATAAATTTGCAAATGCAATTAATCGTTCAGCCCTATTCAGAAGCAGCTCAAAACCGGCTCTGTGCCTTTCATACAGTGTAGCCAGTCACATATTGGCACAATACTGCCAGACAAAGGCAGTGTAGCAGCAACTATAGACAACTTGAGGTTGAAGTAACCCATGCTCATTACATGATTTGACGTTGTCGTTAGCTCGCTTGTGTGCTTTTTACTAACCAACATTACTATCTGTGTGTCTTTAACTGGAGGTTCAGCAATTTGAGCACAGCTAAGTGTTGTGGATGATAATGAAACTGTTAGTTAGCTGGATTGAATATTATAAATTAGATCATTGTCACACAACAGACCGCAGTAAGTTACTTTGGTGTTAGTGGATGGCTCTTCCTCTGTGGTGTTCACGTTAGTTACATCGACTGGGAGGTGGCTGTGTACCTAAATATCTGGCTTCCCTGCCTAAATCACTATAGGCTAGTAAACAAATAGCTCCATGTTTGTTTTTTAACATCCTTTCCAACATCAATTTGTTTGTTTGTTACATCCTTTCTTGTGTTGAGTTTTAAAAAGTTTCTCCAGTGTTTCAGTGTTTTCCTTCAAATGTAAAACTGCAGGGTTTTAAGCCAGACAATTGCATTAGAATGTTAATTAAACCACTGTCTATCTCCTCTTTGTAATGTGAACGAAACTGACACCTCTTTGTTTAGTGCCAGAAGGATCCTTTTGTTTAACTTCTTCATAGACTCCTAAGATTGGGTATCGACCGTTTTGGAGACAACCCCTGTTGTGCTGTATGACTAGTTGGTAGAGCAAGGACTGTGTATTCCTGTAGATCAAAAAGGGTTCTACGTCTGGGGTCGACGCTTTTGTTCGACCAAAAGCAACGTAGAACAGTAAGGTACACCCTTCCTAATTGGGTGACAAAGAAGTAACCAAACGACCAATGGCTATGGTCCTGAGCCATTTGGAGGAAAAAGACCCGCCCACATACCTGGAGGATATTAACAATTCATTTTGTGAGAATCAGGACTGTAAGCTGT
>NC_060153.1:11663885-11672988 GCF_021292245.1 Micropterus dolomieu | reverse complement strand
GTTATATTGTTTCTTAGTCACTGCCTTAACTCTTGTTCCTGCATTTTAGTTCTTTGTCCTTGTTCCCAGTCCTGTACCTTAGTTCATGTTAAGTGTTCACTCTGGTCTGTTTTGTGTTCAGTGACCTGTGTTCCGTCTGTTCCCCCAGTTGTCACTCTGCCTGCATGTCAGTCTCTCTGTTTCCCTCTGCTCACTGTCTCTCTCCCTCCTTCTGCCTCTGCCTGTCACGTTAGCCTCATGTCTGTCACCTGTGTCACTCCCGCCCTGCTCGTTAATCCCTGGTGTGTGTGTATATATGTTTGGTGTTCCTCCTCAGTCTTTGTCGGGTCATTGTTTGTCACCCAGTGTTGCAGTGTGTTCTCCTGTTGTCAGCCTCACTCGTCGTGTCTCCCTGTTTCCCTGCTCGTTTTGGATTTTGATTTTCTGTTGGACAAGCTTTGTTTTGGACTCTGTCATCAGCCACTAAGTTTGTAAGTGTGCTCGCCTTTGTTTGTTTATTAAAACCCCTTGAACTGTACCTCCTTTGCCTTGCGTCCTGCATTTGGGTCCTCCAACCTGCTTCACCACACAAACCCGTGACAGACATGGTATACTTAAAGGGCAAAAACAAATGGGATTTCTGGCTCAGTATATTCCAAAAATGTAAAACCTTAACCAATGGCAAAATTTAATGCCAGAATCTGACCTGACGGCAAATGTGTGCAAAATGCGTCTGACATACACCACAGCTGGCATCAAATTTCAAGCCTGAATATGCATAATCACGTTGAGATGGGTGTTAGTGAACAGCTGAGCTTTCTGCCTTGGATGCAAACCATCCAGGCACATTCTCTCTCTGGATCATTGTTGAAGGGACCCTAGATGTCATATATGAAATTCCCAATTCTGAAATCAATTTATCTACTCTTGGCAGAATGGGACATTAATAGATAACTGACCGCAAATAGAAAAATGTCTCTTTCATTACATTTGTCATGAGTTTGAAATCTTGCAAGAGTTTGGCATTTATTGTGACTGAGAAATTTTCCGCTACAAAACAAAGACACAGTGGCCTGAGCCTAAGGGAGCTTTAACACTGATACTAGCTCTGCAGTAGATTCCAGGCTTCCCCATTAATTTAAATTCCAGTAGAGCAAAGGCAATGGCCCGTGGCAGTGGCCTGTAACCCAACCCCCCTCAAAAGAAAGTGTCCTGCATTAAATAAAAAAATACTGGTTCTGTCTTTTCTTTTTGCCTGGTTTACCTTAAGATCATTTTGGTACTCTTCAGCATTGTATTAATATAGTTATTAGTTTGCTGTTACCTCGCAGGCATCACGATGGAGGAGAAAATCATTTGCGCCATGATTAACTTTTCACAGATGCACATTGAAACCAGCCTCAAAGGAGTACATCCCACGTGTGTGTTGGCATTTCATAAGTAAGTTGGACCTGCTTTATCATAAGTATTGTAGCACCACCTCCACACACACTCCAGAGTACTATTGCAACTATGAAAGCCCCAATGCCATTTGCAATCAGTTCCCTCTTCTTTTAATATTCTTCTCCCCATGTTGCATTTGGTTGTAAAGCAACAAACCACACATAAACACAAGCAATAAATTAGTCAGTCATTCACAAAAAGATTGTACATCATTTATGTTCTTAAAGTAGTGCAGTTTGCTTTACATTAACTCAGTGTGCACAGGTGCAAAACATCTGAAGAACGAAGAATGAAACCAAAAATATCTTTATTTTAACAGATTGTCTGCATTTTCAAAATTTGACAAAGTGTTAATAGAAAAAAGTTACAGTGTTAAGCAATAACCAGCCTTAGGCGAGGTTAGTTTAGAGTGGACATAGATGATTGTCCCAGACATGACGTGCACTGGAGATAAGTCAGCTTCTTCAGAGTATGCGGTAGTATTAACTGCTTTCAGAAATCCATAACTTCCCACTCTGACTGTGACAGCACACCTGGCTCGTTGCGTCTCCTTGCTCATTGACAAAAACAAGCTCTCACTCTGAAGCTGCAATCTACACCGGGACAAATGGCTTCTACAGCTACATGCTGCCAATGATTGCAATGGAAGCATTTCACACTTAACTTCAGTGAAGGAAAACTCAGTCTGTAACTCTACTGTTGGAAGTGACAAACGTTCATACAGCCAAATTTAAGAGGTGTTTTGACGCACTATTTCTCTCTGGGTCTCTCATGCAGACAGAGTAATTCTGATGACAGACTGCAGTACAGGGTGAGTGACCTGTGCTGAAGACTCATCCAAGATTCAAGGCTGGAAATATTATTGCCTGTCTGTGTGCTGTTCAATGATTCATCATCAGGTATCCAAAACCAGCATACTCAATAAATAGCACATAACAAGCTGCAGATAAGAATAAGATACATTTTATTATTGCCATATGGGCGAGGTAATAAGCATTAGATCCATATCAAAAAACATATTTTCTCACTTACACCTCAGTGGTAGCTAGCCAGTTTCAGCTGTATATGTCCTATGGTTTTGAATTATCTGCCTCTGAATCCTTAGCCATCTTTTCCATTTCACAGTTCCACAGTGAGTTCTGTGAATTATCCTGATTTGTAAAATCCTATAATATCGTGTTAGTTGTGATATATTTTTAACAATCAGTCATATAAAATCCAAAGCTTCAGTCAACAAGATTCTGTTTTGTACTTGCTGATGATTACCCCTGGTGATATAAAGATATACGATACACTTCTTGTCAAGATACATGATCATGACAATAACGTCTGGAACGAGACAAAACTGACTACATTGTGGATTAATTGTGAATTCATATCTAACAACATCTTCTCAATTGGGATGTTCCTGAGGCAGCATTGTTTTTTGTTTTTTGAATGGAATTCTGGGCTCAATTTTGAGCCATTTTGGCATGAAAAAAAAAGACCACTTAGGATACTGGAAATTAAAGACATGAGCGCAGTGACCGACACAGAGCAGCTAAAAACTTCTGGACAGCGTCAGTGTACTTATTCAAGTGTAAAACTATACAGTATTGTGTGTGTGTGTGTGTGTGTGTGTGTGTGTGTGTGTGTGTGTGTGTGAGCAGACGCAATTAATGATCAGGGCACTACTGTTAAGAGCAACAGTAACAATGGCACTAATAATAATGTGCAGAGACTTAAGTGCTCCCACAGGCTGTCTTTTTAATAAGTGAGTGGTTATTTCAAATGATAGCACACATAATTCAGATTATTCACTGTTGTACTATAATTCACAAATATATACAAACTCGTAAGTCTCAGAGGACATGCTTCACATGATGTTTCACTTGATGCTTGAATTGTTATTTTTGAGGGAAAAACATAAATCACATTTAGATGCAGAGAGGACTGCATTTCAGGATACAAGGAATGGCTTATATAACATTTTGGATTGTCATTGTGACTTACTGTCATTTCTTGCTGTTTTTATACTCTTATTATGCAATGAGAGGCTGTCCTTAATATTTTTGGCAAGAGGTTGTTGTTAATATAATTTAAAAAGATTTTCTGTGATGGCTTTATTAACACCCTTTGTTGAATTTAATGGGAGAATACAGACTCAATTCTTATTTTTTACCTGCTTCTGCCATTCAGGGATGATTTGATGCTTCCATTATCCTGAATTCTTTTCAGACACAGAATTGACAGGACAAACTTATTTACCCTCAGATGAGAGTTTACTTTCTATTATCTGTGAAAGTCTGGTTCAAAAAGTGCTGTCCAAAACGCTGTAACACAGCTCAGTTATAACATATCACAGCAGGGGCTTCTTCTGCTGTCTGATGGGAGCTGCTGGTTCTGAGGAAGTCGCATGTGATTCGGCGTTCTTTGCATATGAGGTCTGTCTATCCTTGGCTGGATGAAGGCTGTTTTGAAGAATGTCAACAGTGGGTGCCTTCCTTGGGGAGGTGGATTATATTATCACAACATAAAGTAACATCTGTGTATATCTAACCCTGTATCTAACTCCATCCTTGTGTTCTAGAAACATTAATATACAACAGACTTGCAATCGTCTTATACTGTAGTTTGGGGTAGTGATGGATGTCCAAAGTGCTCTAATTTACCACAGAACGTTTGTGTTTGTCTAATACTTCAAGTCAGTGTTGACAGTATTTCACTATGACCACAGTTTCCATAATCTATTCTGTTGTCACACTTGTGTTTTAGGTGCCTTAATAATGCTTTAGTTGCTACAAGCTGATATTTTAAGGAAATGATAAAAAGGAAAACTGAACATTTTGTAGATGTGTTTAGAATGAACAATACGTTTGCCAGTGAAGCTGTACTTAGGCACAGTGGTGCTTCAGGCTTAAAGCTATAAGGTAAATAGTGTAACATGTTCAAACTGACAATGCTAACATGCTGATCTTCAGCAGGTATGTTATGTTTCCCATGTTAGTTTAGAATTAGCATGCTAACATTTGCTAATTAGGACTAAACACAAGTTCAGCTGAGGCGGATGGGAGTCCCTTCAGTTTTGTAGTTATATGGACGTAAACCAAAGTATTGGACAAATCAAAAATTAGACCTGATTGTGGCATTAGAGAAAAAAGAGTCAAAGATTAACAATTCATCCTGAGGGGGACTAAGCAATCTGCCCAGTACCTGTACCTGACATTTCAGTCAAAACCACAAATGTCAGCCTCATGTTGTGGCTAGAGGACAAGTCAGGGGATCACCAGAGAGAATAGAATTCATCCTCTGGAGACCGTGAATGTCTGTACAGACTTTCATTGCAATCCATCCAAAGTTGATATTTCAGTCTGGACCAAAGTTCCCGGCCCTAGAGCAATATAGCTATTGTGGCTAAAAAAGACAGAGCGTGAGTGTTTTGCAGCTGTGTGCATGCTGATTGAATCTGCGAACTCTTCTCTGTGGTGGGAATGTTTTCCTTTCAGTACCTTATCATATTTTGTTGATTAGAAAATGTTCCCAGGCATGATTATATTTCCCCCAAAACAATTTTAGCTGATGCACAATAGTCACATGTGGATGTAAAAATGATTAATCGAGCATCAGTTACTGTTCATTTACTCATTTCTTTTCATGCCGTGTATCATATAAGGCAAGTTAGATACTGTATTAGGAATACAGTCTCATAATCATATTAGGAATGTGTGGGAACACTTGCTGGCAAAACAATTTCTAAATAAAGGTGGTGCTTTAAATCCTGAATAAAATATTTAAAGGGCCATATAAATTGTCTCTCTCAGTTCCAACAACAAAGATTAAATCTGAATCCCAGTGATAAGGATAAAGGCTATAAAGCATGTCTCTACCTTAAGCTTACTGCAGCAAAGATGAACCACTCACAAGAAACATTGGAGTTGTGTAGACCAAACTCCCACTTTTTTTCTCTTCTTGCTGCTTTCACTTCAGAAGTGATTATTTTATCAAACAAGTGAGTACAATTTCAGCTGTGTTACTGAGTGCAAAAAAGTCATCTGGAGGCAATTTGGTTACCCCTATTTGACCTTCTCCTTTGACTTGATTACTACATTTAGATGAAATCTGTGTAGTAAAGTGTAGATGATGGGTATAGTGTCAGAATAATGCTTACCAATACTGCACATCAACAATGCAAACTGCAGCCTCAGAAAGACTCAGGTACATAGGTAACAAAAAATAGACAGCTGCTAATCTTTGCCATTTTTTGGTTTATGTTGTATGACAACATAATATGACAGAATAAAAGGTGACATTATACAATACATTTGCACTCCCAAGATCACTGTATATGTTATAGTTATTTCCCTTCTCATGTCCACTCATTTTTCATCATGTAGTCTTTGGTAATGCTCTCCTGCCCCCTGGTGAAATACATTTGATCCAATCATTTATTATCCTCTTTGCTGCTGCTTAGTCTCTCATGCTCAACTTCAAAATACTCATCATTCAGTTGATTAATAACTCTTTAAGAGCCACTAGAGTCCAAGGCAAGACAACTGATGTTTGTAATCAGCCCTTCCTGTAACACGCTGCTGTTGAATTATATATTCCGCAACAGCAACGTTTTACATGAAGTGATAACTACAAATTAAATGGGGACGAGGGACAACACTCAGAGGTCAAAGTCTGCCTTAAAGGAATATGTTATGAAAAGAGTTAGAACTGAGTTCACAATCATTCTATTCAACTGACCGTGTGCATTAGTAAATGTGTCAACTGAGAAGTTTGTGATTATAGCCTACCACCTAGTGGCAATGTTGTGTACCTACGCACCAGTCCACTGGGTGTATTGGAAGGGGAAGTCAGTGTCCCCCATGTAGAATATGACTGGACAATGTTGTTAAACTGGGTACTAATTGGAAAAAGAAAGCTAATGTGACAGGAACTTTGGATCTATAAATATTTTATATTCCAAATATATAACGTACTATGCACAACTAAATGTAATGCATCAATACAATTTTAATCTAACAGTTTGTATGTCCAGCTGTATTCCAGAGAGTATGTTTAAACATATAAAATGAATACATAGTTTAAAATTGCTGATCTATTTGTATCCAACATCAGACAGTTACCTTTATACAGCTTGTTGATATGAAAAAGAAAGAATTCATGATTTTCTCAGAGGCCACATACCAGCACATGTACATAGTACATTTTGAATTAAGTAAAGACTGATTTTCCTGCTCTATTGGTGTATGATTGTTATCGATGTGAGGTATTTGGACATAATGAAGGGACCTAATTGAAAAGTGGTTTACAATGTGTCATCTTGCTTTCATGGAAATATAATCAGGAATGTATTAAATATATTAAAATAATTGACATAAGGAGAGGAGAAGTATGCCTTTGGATTATGAGCTTATTTTACGAGTCAAAGTACCTAAGCCTAAGAGACAGTAAAGGGGCCCCCTGGAGAGAATTGAAATATTACAGTAAGTGACCATTATTAGTGTGTTACTGATATAATGCTGCTTAATTTAGGCCTCTTGTCATGACAGTGGCCACTCTGAGCTGGGATAAACTTTTTTTTGGTACATGAGCTATTTTTTTGATACAATAGCTCACACAGACAGCTTTCAACTTGCATTGGAGTAGTTGCCTTTATTCTGTAAGTTGCATATTAAGCAGACTTAGTCCAATCATGTGAGCGATAATTTGGTGCAGGTGAGGGAGTCTGCAGTGTGTTCGTGTTCATCTGCTCCTCAGCTTTATTATTTGTTTGCTGTCATTCTACTGCTCCAGGTACTCCAAGAACAACAAACGAGCAAATAAAATAACAGCCACCTTGGCCCTCACTTTATAGACATACACAGACACAGTTTACATTTGTTATTAAAAACCTCTTGCCACAAAAACAGTTTCTTCCTGTCTGCAACTAGCCTCATTAACAAGGCCTGGGTCCCCCACTGACACTCCCCCCTTGCAAACGATACAAATGTCTCTGCACATGTAAATACTGTTTCATCTCCTGTCGGGCTCATATTTGTTGTTGATTGTTGATCTTTGTTGTTGTATATTTTTATGTTGTCAGTTTATATATTTATATGTACACAATATTCTCTTCAGTTTATATATTTATATGTACACAATATTCTCTTCCGTTACGTTACTTCTGCACGGCACAGACCCAGAATAATGCACATGTATATATCTGCAACGTTCTTCTTCACTTCCATATTTATATATTTCCACATTTATTTATGTTGACTGTATGTTTGTCTACGTGTAGCACCTTATCTCCACAGCAAATACCTCATATGTGTAAAACACTACTTGGCAATAAAACTCATTCTGATTCTGATTCTCATTCTGTTAATCTGAAAGCAGTCAGGAGGTAACATTCATCTGAGTAGTAAAACCCAATGTCCTGCTTTACAGAGGAGGTCCCTGTCCCTTTTTGGAACAAGTTCACATAAATTCTGAGTTCACTCACACAACAGTGTTAACATTGTCCACGGACTTCAACAAATACATTTAAATGTGTTCAAACAAAACCCAAATAAATATAAGGATACAAAGGGAAACAAAACAAGCATTGAAATGTCACATGTTTGTATTTCCTGTCCCCTTGTCATATGAGTGTTATAAACTTTCATCATTATTCCATTTATTTTGTGAACACTGAAATAAAATTAACTTCACCTTCACACTATTCAAGCAGCATAGCAACAGGTTATGAATCTCTAAACCTCTCTAAATTCTGATCTTACAGCCATGTATAACAATCATATGCTAACATACTGCTGGCCTTAGTAACACTGCAACATATATCATGTGGTTTCAATTGCTATTTGATAGATAGAATAGATAAAGGGCACTCCAGCATTTAAATAAATAAAGTGTCTTTTGCATCTTTCATACACTAATACATACTCCTTTCAGTATTTTATTGTCCAGAAATGACTATGGACACTGATAGGAGACATATAATATACCTAACAGGTATATTCGACTGTTAAAAAATTAAGAAAATCTGAATTATAATGTTTTGGTCTCTGCCTGACTTTAAACACGCCGCCCAACGGTTCTCTAATGTTAAAGCTTTTGATTATTAGCAAGTATGCTGCTCGATGTTAAACTTAAACCCAAGAAAGTGACCATTTGTTTTTCACATGTGTACCACAGGGTCAATCAGGTACTGTTGAGTTTTAAAAAGTTACAACAAACTTAATGTGCTCCAGTGTTTCAGTGTTTTCCTTCAAATGTAAAACTGCAGGGTTTTAAGCCAGACAATTGCATTAGAATGTTAATTAAACCACTGTTTATCTCCTCTTTGTAATGTGAACAAAACTGACACTTCTTTGTTTAGTGCCAGAAGGATCCTTTTGTTTAACTTCTTCATAGACTCCTAAGATTGGGTATCGACCATTTTGGAGACAATCCCTGTTGTGCTGTAGGACTAGTTGGTAGAGCAAGGACTGTGTATTCCTTCAGATCAAAGGGGGTTCTACGTCTGGGGTCGACGCTTTTGTTCAACCAAAAGCAACGTAGAACAGTAAGGTACACCCTTCCTAATTGGGTGACAAAGAAGTAACCAAACGACCAATGGCTATGGTCCTGAGCCATTTGGAGGAAAAAGACCCGCCCACATACCTGGAGGATATTAACAATTCATTTTGTGAGAATCAGGACTGTAAGCTGT
>NC_060153.1:11654514-11663865 GCF_021292245.1 Micropterus dolomieu | reverse complement strand
ACCAAAAGCAACGTAGAACAGTAAGGTACACCCTTCCTAATTGGGTGACAAAGAAGTAACCAAACGACCAATGGCTATGGTCCTGAGCCATTTGGAGGAAAAAGACCCGCCCACATACCTGGAGGATATTAACAATTCATTTTGTGAGAATCAGGACTGTAAGCTGTGGATCTGGGAGGAGAAGCAGCTTTTCAGTCCACTGCTGGAGGCGGCTTTAGCTCAGTCTGTTAGGACTTGACTGAAAGCTGTAAATCTGAATGGAGGACCAACTTTTCAGTCCACTGCAGTGTTATTTGTTTGTTCTGTAATGCCATGTCTTTATTCACAAATTTTTGTAATTAAATCTTTTTGTTAATTTTCATTGGACTGAGCCTCTCCTTTCTCAAAATCTGAAAAAACACAACAGTACATATGCATATCACAACAACAACAGACCCACATAACGTTACCAGCAAATATCAAGAGCAGAAGACAGCTTAATAAGCAGAGCTAAAGTTAGCGTGGCAGTAGTTCCACAAAAACTAACCCACCTTATGCCACCAACTGCTGTGGCGTTTTTATGGGTTTCAGGCTTAATGCTAACGCGGCTAACTGTAGCCACGTTAACCGTGGAGCTAACATTAGCTTTGCAGTAGAATCCCACTAAAGCAACT
The DNA here is from genome assembly GCF_021292245.1 of Micropterus dolomieu. NCBI lineage: Eukaryota > Metazoa > Chordata > Actinopteri > Centrarchiformes > Centrarchidae > Micropterus > Micropterus dolomieu. Next base: position 11,663,212 of record NC_060153.1, on the reverse strand, counting down.
TACCACACCTACTGCTGTATTTATTCAATTTACTTCATACAAGACTTAACATTCACACAATTACTCCAGACTGTCTCTCAGTAAGAAATAATGTTACTCCAACACTGCTCAATGTGTGGAACAGACGCTAGCCACATTAGCCACGCAGCATGCTAGCAGTAAGTTCACCCGGCTAACATACTGTATAACAGTAAAACTGCATATAAAGTCCACAACTTACATGTTCCAAGTTTGAAGTCGGCTTCAACTCATCCCTGTCCTTCAGTCCTGAGGTGAATCCTGGTTTGTTATGTCACTGGTCCTCTGTGTGATATGGTTAGTAACTTCAGTAGCTTACAAAGGTGCTGAGCTGCCTGTTAGAGCAGCTGTGTGTTCAAACTTAGCCTAGTGTAAATTATTACTAATGTGATTTATGCATTACTGAAATAAAAACAGTTGCACCACAGAGAGAATTTAAAACATAGTGTAATGAATAAATGTGGGGAGAGTCTCCATCTCCTTGACATTTGAATGGAAGGATTCTTGTAGTGATGACTGATTACTCTCACCTGTGTTAAGTGCTATACTTCTGCGTCAAATCGACGGTGTAGGCTACGGGGCTGCGCAGAGGCTACGCCGTCGCCTGACGTGCGCCTCCTCCAAAACGCTCAGTGATTTAGAAGTCCGGCTCCGCACCTTGGTAGATCAGTCTTTAGCTTCTGTAGCTAGCCAGTCCCCGGTAGTCGGTGCGGAATGGCCTGAGTTAGCCTGTGGTAGCCCTCTCCCGGGATTTCCTGAGCAGCCAGGAAAGGGGTGGCTGGGTGACTGTCCGAAGGAGGAATAGTCGTAAGCATTCAAAGCCCACAGGGCACCATCAACCTGTTCATGTTTCTAACAGATTTTCCCCACTCAGCGACACACCCGCTGAGAAACCAACTCTGACCATTGGCAGCTCCATTTTGAGAAACGTGAAGTTAGCGAAGACAGCGGCCATAGTTAAGTGCATCCCTGGGGCCAGAGCGGGCGACAATGAGTCTTAATTGAAACTGCTGGCTAAGGATAAACGTAAATACAGTAAGATTGTTATTCACGTCGGCAGTAATGACTCCCGGTTACACCAGTCGGAGGTCACTAAGATTAATGTTGAGTCGGTGTGTACATATGCAAAAACAATGTCGGACACCGTAGTTTTGGACCCCTGCCAAATCTGACCAGTGATGACATCATCATCATTCCGCCGCTGGTTGTTGAGGTGGTGTCCAGCAAACAATGTGGGCTTTGTAGATCATTGGCAGACTTTCTGGGGAAGACCTGGTCTGATTCGGAGAGACGGCATCCATCCCACTTGGGAAGGAGCAGCTCTCATTTCTAGAAATCTGGCCAAGTTCCATGACAACCCAGAGTTGAGACCAGGAGGCAGAGTCGCAGTCTAACACACTTCTCTGCCCTTCTATTTCAGCAGTTACCCACCCAAAACCCTACGCAGAGTCGCAGTCTAACACACTTCTCTGCTCCTCCATTCCAGGAGTTACTTAGTGAAAATCCTATAGTGACAGTGTCTGTCCCCCGACCATTGAAATTATTTAAATCAAAGGTAAACAGAAGAGGAGCTGTGCATAAAAACCTCATAAAAATTAAAACCACAAGAGTGCAAAACAATAGGAAAATTAAATGTGGACTCTTAAACATCAGATTTCTCTCTTCTAAAGGTGTACTAGTAAATGAACTAATATCAGATTATGATATTGATTTATTTTGTCTTACTGAAACCTGGCTGGGTGATGGAGAATATGTTAGCCTAAATGAATCCACCCCTTCCAGTCATATTAATACTCACATTCCTCGAGGCACAGGCCGAGGAGGTGGAGTTGCAGCTATCTTCGACTCTAGCCTACTAATCAGCTCTAAACCTAAACTAAATTATAACTCATTTGAAAGCCTTGTTCTTAGTCTTTCACACCCAAGTTGGAAATCACTGCAATCAATTCTTTTTGTTATAGTGTACCGAGCACCTGGTCTGTCACTTTTCCTGCAGGTGATTCTGGCTCTGGGGCTGTGGACTCTGGATCTGTGGCTGCGGGTCACCTGCTGCCCCCATGTTCCTGCTCGACACCCTCTGCTACAACAACTATTGTTACTAGTCCTATTGTTATTGTTGTTATTATAATCATTAACATTACTATAAATATCTATACCATTTTTCATTTAGTCATTTAGTCTATAGCAACATCCCCTTTACTGTCTGTGTGTATATTGTTTAGGCTGCCTCCCTCCCCTCTCTCTCCTTCCATCCCTCTCTCTTTCTCTCTGTTCCTCTCTCGCCCTCTCTCTCTCTCTCTCTCTCTCTCTCTCTCTCTCTCTCTCTCTCTCTCTCTCTCTCTCTCTCCTTCACCCCCAACTGGTCGAGGCAGATGGCCGCCCACCCTGAGCCATGGTTCTGCTCGAGGTTTCTGCCTCTTAATAGTAAGTTTTTCCTTGCCTCTGTCGCCTAGTGCTTGCTCTTGGTGGTAATTGTTTGCTTCTGTAAATAACATCACACATTGGTCTGTGGCTGTGGTTTCTGTCACACGTCGGGAGGGTGCTGTTCACAACTTTTAGTGTTGCCGCCAGTGAAGATAGCAGGCAGGGGGTCTGTTCCTGTGTTATGAGGGGAGGCACACGTCTCCTTTAGGTAGAGAGGGATTGGGATCTAGTAAGTGCACGGACGGAAGCTGCACGAGGCTGCACACCCTTCCACGCCGACCAGCCAATCCAAGCGGGATGTCCGCAGCTTCCTGATCTACAGGAGATTCCATGTCCGCTCCCCATGGGGGGGTCTTGTCGTCAGACCCGGAGCAGATAAGGTTTAAGCTTATACATTTTTGATGTTGTATGTTGTCTTGTCAAGAGTTTTGTGTCTTAGTCTTATTATGAGTTATCTTAAATAGGTTTTAGTAAATTGACACCCGATAGAGGTGTCCCTTTGCAAAACCGGCAACCCCTCGCTGGGGGGACCCTCTGCCTCCCCCTATTGGTAGAAGTGGTTCTGACCAGCTTGTGGTTTGGAGTGGTCCTTAAATGTGGTGCATTTTTATATGGTGTCTCAGTAGTTTGCAGTGTACAGGTTGTGGTGCATTTTGTAGTGATTTTCTTAGTGTGTGCAAGGTTCCCTTGCAGTGCTGTGTAATAGGATGGTAGGGCGGCTCTGGGGACCTTTTAGGGGTTGACCTTTATGAGGGCTCTCTGCGTGCGGTGTCCCTTTTTTAGATGAATTTGTATTTCCAATAAAGATTGCATTTCGTATTACATTCCTGTCTCTGTGGTTCTGTTCTCTGCCTCTGATGCCGGACCTGACCGGGTAAATAAAGGTGGTAGCAGCGTTGTGCTGCCTTAAAATCTTTAATAACCAAAATTTATTACAATAACTCTAACTTACAAAAAAACTAAGAGTTAACATTACACAGGCCACACAGGCTAGGTGTAGAGCTGTCACAGCATTACTCACTAATGGTAAAGGTCATTTAGCTACACGGTAATCCAGTAGAGACCAAATTTATTGATATGATATTTCAATATCGATCTAGCTAACTATTATGTGCTAAGATACCTAGTGGCTCCCTAGCCAGGAAGCTAATGAACACGGCCACTTACTATAGTTACGACTTCACTCCCAAGTTAATCTAGTGAAGGTCTGCCCAAGTAATTGTGGTGCAACCCATATTAGTAGCTGATTTAGTTACAGAAAAAAGCAGTAGTTACTTAACCTCTAGTGTGGGCTTTAGGAGATAACTTACACACAGCCGGGTCAACAGGCTGCTAGTGTGGAATACAGGAAGTGGTCAAAAACTAACGTGCTGATTGGCCAAAATAGCGCTCAGTGCATCTGCACTCGATTGCTCTTCCTCAAGGACCTTGACCTGCCTGTGACCTTAAAACTGAATCTTGTGGTTTGAAATTGAATTTAGAGAACTGAAAGTGAAAGCACACAAAGACTTGAATTTTTAGTGAGGCTCAAATAGAGTTTCAGTTTAGATTCATAATATTACATTCAGTTTCAAGTTTATTGGAATTCAGTTTGAAACTAATAAATTCAAATTCAAGTTGAGCAAAACTCAGTTGCATCGCATTCCAGCTGACACACAGGTGACGTGTCGAAAATATCTCACAAAGTGTGGTTGAGGTCTCAGTTAGTTATTCAATTCAAAGTGGCTGACTTCCGGTTGCAATTAGGGTATAACTCTCAAAAAACAGCTTCCTGTTTAAGTGTGAATAATTACTCATCAAGGCAAGAGCATTTGACAAGAACTTTGAGATGGATGTGGTCAGCCTGCTATGAGGAGCATAAATGCCTCACTATGGACATTTCTGTCCGCTAAGGTTTTAATTGGGGTAAATAATATGAAAGAGGTAAAAGAAATACATTGTAAAACGTGTTCTTTCCAGAAGCCAGTAAGTGGCACTATCACTATGACTGGATATTGACATGTAAGTCTGTAAGAGTTTTACTTGTGAATTTTGGGACAGATCTGACCATGTTTAGTCCATTTACATGGACTTCCATTATCATGGCGAGACATTAATTCAGCGCCCTGCCATGGACACACCGTTTGATCAATCAAACAAATCTTCGCAATTTAACATCGCAAGGCTCTTAAGATGGTGCTACCCACATTTGAGGTTGATCGGGTAAAAGCTCTAGGAGGAGTTCGTAAAAGTACGGAGGGTGTAAACGGGTTGAAATTTTGTAAATAATTCAAAATGGCCTACTTCCTGCTGGGTTTAGGGTATGGCTCCAAGACGGGTTTTTTTAAGTCTAGAGATGATGCATCATGATGCGCTATTGAGCCATTTTCCCACAACCACACTTGGCAACCATATTAGACAACAAAGAACATCCCTTCTGACATCCGTGCCAAGTTTTGTGAGGTTTTAAGCATCCCTAGCCATGTCAAGGCTAAAATTCTCACAATGGATTTTGTCCCTAAGGTGCTATATGTCATAAAAATGAGGTATTAGAGGTAAAGTTTGAAACATGTCCTTTCCTGATGCCAGTAGGTGGCACTGTCACTATGACTGAATATTGACAGGTGAGACACTAAGGGGTATGACTCCCAGAGGCTTATTTTTAAGTCTAGAGATAATACATCGCCTCTCACATTTCATACAGCTAGGTACAACGTACTGTAGGGGCTGCTTTGTTGAAATTTTGTTGGGGGCGCTATTGTGACAATTTTCCACAACCACACCCCCAAACCATATCAGACATTACAAAACAATACTTTTGACGTGCATGCCAAGTCTGGTGAGGTTTCGAGCCTTCATGTGAAGGCTAAAAAGCCTTTAGGGGGCGCTATAGAGACAACGTGCAATCCAAAATCCTAAAAAATGACATCAAATACAAATATTACTAATTCGAGGGTGGCTGCAAAGTTTTGTGGCTCTTTGAGCATTCTAAAGGCCTCAAACACCTGTTGAAAATATTGAAAATGACCCAGGAAGCACAAAATGGCTGACTTCCTGTTGTGCAAAATTTTACAAAAAAAGCAGAAATATGGACTTTGAAATAAGAGCAATAATCCCACCACATCTCATGAAGATCGAAGAAACTTTTTCAAAAATCTATTGTTTATTTAGGGGCGCTATTGAGCCCCCTGGCCACGCCCCACCCCAATCACTGCAGAACATTGGATTTCCCACCAGACCTGAGGTGTGTGCAAACGTTCATGAGGATTCGAGTATCCTAAGGCCTTCAACAATGAGGTCATTGGGGAGAAAAAAATTAATAATCTGAGCGAAAACAATAGGTTCCTTGCACTTCGTGCTAGGACAATGTTGGTGCCCTTGCACTTATACTCTCGGGCCCTAATTACCTGGCAGGTGACAATTCATAAATATAAAAATATAACAGAATATTATGCAGTAATCACAGGGTGCGAATTATACAGTGACAACCAGGGGGGTCAACTTTTTTTCCAGGTCAAAAGAGGAAACCCAGTACAGCGCAGGCGTGGGCTTCAGTAAACTAAAATCTTATAAATCGTACAATTTCCTTTCTTATTTAACTAATTTCATCAGTCTGTAGATGATGATAAATCAAATTCATTACACCAGTTCACATGTGCCCCATACCATTTTTTTAGTTAGGGGTCACCACGTATTCTAGAGCAAAACTGTCAGCAAGTCAGAACAGTAGACAGGTTAAAGACACCCCTAAACTGCAGTGGCGTGGGGTAAATTTTTGAGGAAGCCAAGTGAGAGGGGATGTCCTTTTTGGAGGGCAATTATTTAATGCATTGTGCTATTACTGTGCAGGGTATAATTTTACAAAAATTTAATCAAACTTTAAAGATGCGCACAGATCTGTTATCAATACACACGCTGAAAGTTGCATTTACCAAGACGTACGGTCTCGCTCTCTCACTCACTCACTCAGTCACTCTCTCTCACCCCAAATAGCATACATAGCCCACTGCTAATGGTGCAGACTAAGAATAAAAGAAGCATTCACAAGCTCAATCAGAAGACGATTGAATACATTTGCATAGTAGCAGTGGTGCATGTATCAAATAGGCCTACATACTAATGCTTGGTCAAATGTTCATAACACAAAATTCACACAAATAACTGCAGTTCAGTTAAGTTCAGAGAGAGAAGGAGGTGACATTTCACTCAGCCTATTTGAAAAGGAAGGGTATTCTCCTATCTGTCATGGTGGCGAAGTCGTCAATAACCAAGTTATAGAATTTCCCACTGGCTTTTAGGTCCTTCACAACAAGAGAGTCAATTGAAGTTTGGCGCTCCCAGCTAGCCACTCTGTACTGATATAGTATTCCTCATTGAACGCCGAAACCCCTTTTTTCTCTCCACACGCAGCTCCAGTTTTGGCGTTGGTCTTCCGTCAGATTTAATCTTAAATTGCAGCTGTAGTGTTAGCTTAGTAAAACTATTTATTATAAATAAAAACTCCAAATCTCCACCCGCCATACCTGCACCAGCTAAAGTTGCTAACAGCTCCCGTTATTTCATCTGAATGACGTTGATCGCATGCTGTGATTTGATTGGCATGAAGCCAGACAGAGGCTGGCTTCCCTTGGCATCATCCTGAGTAATCACAGTTAGGCAGTGGCATGACAGTGGCCTCATCTGATTGGTTAATCATTTAATAATTTTTTTTCACAAAGGGATGCCAACTCTGCCTAGCCTCCTCACGTAGTCAGACCGAAGGCCAGTCTACGGTGGTGCAATATAGTATTTCACCACACATTCAACGCGTAGCATTTAGAGGGGCACTGTTTCACTTATTGTAAGATAGTGAGAAATGGGGAAGAGATGACTGCAACAGCTTGTAAGATTTATCGAAACTATAAACATTGTGTTTTTATTGAAATGATAAATAGAGTCTGATAAAAACAGGGGAAGCCTGGCTTCCCTTGGCTTCTGGGAGAAAACTCCACTGCTGAACTGTTTTTGCCTCTTTTGGGGGGGTCCAAGGCTTAACTAGGGGGTCAGACCACCCCAATCCCCCCCGTAATTTGAACCATGAGTAATCAGCTGCTTGTTGTTTTCTTTCTTTAAGCTACTTTTTTGGACAATGCATCTTTGTTTCTTCTATAATTGAATTACATAGCATTTTGTCTTATTGTGCAAATAATATTTTCATTTGTCAGTTAACATTTCTTGGTGCAAGCTATTTTTCAGAACATTTTTAACAAATGAAACAAAATCAGCCTTTTCAAAATGTGGTGGGGACATGTTCACAACATTCCTAGTGTAAATGACACCCATGGTTCCCCTTCGAGGGAACTCGAACTGCGTCGGTTACGACACTATGGGAACGCCTCTAGGCGAAGCAGGTCTGAACGTGAATGAAATCACTCCAATCCTATTGGCTTGTTGCTAGAACGGTAAGGTGTGACGGAATAACCGGAGGAGTATAAAGCACACCTGTACACACTCATCATTAGCTTTTTTCTATTCAGCAGGCGCTCTGTATGTTGTTTGAAGAAGGCTCCAGTCCTACAAGCAGTGTGTCTTACCTGAAGAAGAAGTCTGCCAGCATGTCCGGCAACCAGATGTACAGAAGGTGTGTTTTTTCTTGCCCTCGGTACATCACGGATGGAGATTCTCATGAGATGTGTGTCTCATGTTTGGGGATGGAGCACGCACGGGCAGCTCTCGAGGGGGCTGCCTGCGCCCGTTGCGAAGCCTTTTCCGTGCGGGTACTGAGGTACAGCATGGCTCTCTTTCCGAGGATAGCCGGATGTGTTTTCCCCGCGGTGCGGACCCTGCGGCCGCTGAGGCGGCCCGGCGGCTTCACTCATGGGTTCACAGCGTGATCTGTCGGAGGATTTCGGGACGGCTGAGGCTTTTTCCCGACCTTCATCCGCTGGCTCCGACGCTTCCTTTCCTCGTTCGGGAGCCCGTTTTCGGCTTCTCCCGCTCGCGGTTTTGGATCCGGAGACGCTGCAGCAATCCGACTCCGAGGAGGCGGACCTGCTCAGCGCAGTGGACGATGACTTCCGGGTGTCGGGGCGGCGTCATCTGGCCGCGCCCGACTATGACGTGCTGCTGGAGGTGGTGACTAGAGCCGTGGCTAAGCTCAACATCAACTGGCCACGGGAGGAGCAGACACCACAGGCTAGTGGTAGCTTGATGAAAGGTTTCTTAAGCACCACACGCCACCTCCACGCCGGTCTCTGCCATTCTTTCCTGATTTACATGATGAGTAAATCATGGGGCA
>NC_060153.1:11650852-11654414 GCF_021292245.1 Micropterus dolomieu | reverse complement strand
CCCTGAAGTGGTGGAGCTCTTGTGCGAAGAGTTCGGCCCCATAGACGTGGATCTGTTTGCGTCTCAAGAGACTACGCACTGCCCGCTATGGTTTCTCTCGTTCCTCCAGCCCCGTTGGGTCTGGACGCCATGGTACATTCGTGGCCGAGGCTACGTCTGTACGCTTTTCCCCCAGTCGCTCTGCTCCCGGGGTTCTGGAGCGGGTCCGCCAGGACAATGTCGGCCTACTGCTCGTAGCCCCGTTCTGGCCAACCCGGGTGTGGTTCTCGGACATCATGTTGCTCCTGGACGGCCCGCCAGGGCGGGTCCCTCTGAGGAGAGACCTGCTGCCCCAGGCGCAGGGCCGGGTTCTTCACCCTTGCCCCGCCATATGGCGACTGTGGGTCTGGCCCCTGAGGGGGCACAGTACCTAGAGGCGGGTCTAATAGCCGGAGCAGTCGAGACCCTCCTGAGCTCCAGGGCCCCGTCCACACGGAGGATGTACGGCCTGAAGTGGAGTGTTTTCTCCACCTGGGTTGTTGGGTTTGTATGCAGTTTCCCTATACAGGCCTAAACAGATGCTTTGAGATTTTCAGAGGTTAGTTCTTCATGTGCCAGACAAACTACACCCTTCTGGATTCATAGTGATGTTGTTTCCTGAAAAAAAGAAAAAAGAACCCACATATCAGCTAGGCCTGGAGCAAATTACAGGCTGTTTCAGACAGCTTAGAATTCTTCTTCGCCTATCACTACTATCAGAGATCTGCCACGTTGAATTGCAACTGCAGGTTTCTGCCATGGTGACCAGAGTGAAATCATTTTGGGCAACCAATATGAAATATAATGATATCATAACATAAATGAAGTATCTGAAAGAATAAATAGGATTTTTAATATAGCGGAAGTTCATTTTTTTTAAAAAAGCATCTCTATTGATACTATTTTGTAAGTGATTTCCATCCTTGGGTTTTCATTTTACATGGTTCAAACAAATACCAGTATCATGAGAAAATTACCTTTGTAGGAAAGATGACTATGCCACTATTAATAAAAAAAATCGAACTTTCCTCCTGATAATGACACGGAGCCATGACTTAAAACTATCTAAATGATAACGGCATAATAACATAACATGATGAAAGAGATTTCAGCTCCACATTAATAGCATAAATTTTTCCTTTTTAGATCTCAAAAACATTCCAGCACACACGTGTAAGTGCTTGTAGGCACCAATGACAAATAACAATAGCAAGTCTCTTGATATTTTAAACAACACAAACACTGTGTGTGTGTGTGTGTGTGTGTGTGTGTGTGTGTGGGTGGGTGGGTGAGAGAGAGAGAGAGAGAGAGAGAGAGAGAGAATCTGTTTGTGTGTAGAGCAGATAGGATTGGCTCGTTACTCCCACAAGGCTGTGCATGGGCACTGCTGTTCATCAGTGATACATTTCAGTTTCTCTGATCATATTCCACGTCCCTATCCATGCACACATCCCAGGCCAACAGCAGCATTTTCCAAAATGCTTTTCTTATAGAGTTGACTTGTTTGCAGTATTGCAGTACGTCTCTTGACTTTGAACCATAGAGATTTTGCATTTTTCTGCATTATCCTGTTCTCTTGGAGGAGGTGCATTTCTATGAGCTGCAGTGACGAATAAAGGACTAAGAGAGCTGATGGAAGAAAACTAGCTGGCTGAAATGTGTTGCACACTTACTGATGTTTGACTAAAGATATATAGGGGATCTGGTCTTGCAGGCAACTTTTGTTCTGGGTTCATACTTCACTGAGAGGATGTCTACAATTATAACTCCACTACTGGACCTAATTCAAATAACTAATGAGCGAGAGGATTAGCAGCGAGGTTCATGCTAATGGAGAAGTCATTTCACTCTGAGGCAGTTAGAAACCTCTCCAGGTGGAATTAGCATATCTTTCTAGGCTCTTTTGAAATCGGCTTACGTGTATTAAGCTAATGATCCAAATACTGAAACAATTTTCAATCACACACAAAACAAAGCCGTGTGAAACTCTTTTCCCTCTCACAAATTCATCCCACATCACAACTAAACTTGGTAAGTTCTGCACTTTTTACACTTGCCATGTAAAGTTGATGGACACTGCTGCATATAAGACAAAAATCAAATCTGGGAAAGATTAAATTAAAAAGCTTCCAAAATTCATCCATTAGTTTGGGAAGTGCTTGTGGATGGATTGTTCTCTTCTGTTTAAGGATGAAAAGCATGGTAAATTTAAAGAATAAACATATACAGTTTTCTACCTCAGTATTCTGATGTGACTGTGTGTCTATGTAATGTATTTCATTACTGCCACATGGACTTGATGAATAGCTAGATACGTAACCTTATGAGATACATTTATTTGACTGTGGATATAATTATTCTATAAGATTCCTCATACATTGGTTTATTTATATATATATATATATACAGTCCCCTCCAAAAGTATTGGAACGGTAAGGCAAATTCCTTTGTTTTTGTTGTTCACTGAAGACATTTGGCTTTAAGATCAAAAAATGAGTATGAGACAAGAGTTCAGAATTTCAGCTTTCATTTCGTGGTATTCACATCTAGATGTGTTAAACAACTCAGGACATACCACCCTTTGTTTGAACCCACCCATTTTTCAAGTGCGCTAAACTATTGCAACATGTGACTGACAAATGTTTGTTGTTGCCCAGGTGTTGCCTTTTAGGTTGATTGTCCAAACATTAAATAGCTCTGCATGACTAGTCTAAGTTTTCATCCTTGGTTCAAACCTATAAAGACTGCATTTCCTGTTAAAGAGGATAAACCAACATGAAGACCAGAGAGCTGTCTAAGGGAGAAAAATAAGCCATTGTCAAGCTGAGAAAAGAAGGAAAATCAACCAGAGCCATTGGACAAACATTGGGCATAGCAAGCACAACAATTTGGAGTGTCCTGAAAAAGAAAGAAACTACTGGTGTACTGAGCAACAGACGAACAGGTCGGCCAAGGAAAACAACAGTAGTTGATGAAATATCGTGAGAATTGTGAAGAAAACCCCCAAAACATCAGTAAGTGACATCACCAACGACCTCCACAGTGCAGGGGTGAAGGTATCACAATCCACTGTTCAAAGAAGACTCAGAGAGCAGAAATATAGAGGCCACACCACAAGATGCAAACCACTCATCAGCAGGAAGAATCGGAAGGCCAGATTGAAATTTGCAAAGAAGTACAGAGATGAGCGGCAAAATTTCTGGAACACAATCTTATGGACTGATGAGACCAAGATTAATCTCTACCAAAGTGATTGAAAGGCCAAAGTGTGGAGAAAGAAAGGAACTGATTATGATCCGAAGCATACAAGCTCATCTGTGAAGCATGGTGGAGGTAATGTCATGGCTTGGGCGTGCAAGGCTGCTTCTGGAACAGGCTCATTAATATTTATTGATAATGTAACTGATGATGGTAGCAGCAGAATGAATTCAGAAGTGTACAGAAATATTTTGTCTGCCAATTTACGGAGAAATGCATTGAAACTAATGGGGAGGAAGTTTATCATGCAGCAGGACAATGACCCAAAGCACACTGCCAACAAAAC
>NC_060153.1:11632792-11650752 GCF_021292245.1 Micropterus dolomieu | reverse complement strand
GCAGAAATATAGAGGCCACACCACAAGATGCAAACCACTCATCAGCAGGAAGAATCGGAAGGCCAGATTGAAATTTGCAAAGAAGTACAGAGATGAGCGGCAAAATTTCTGGAACACAATCTTATGGACTGATGAGACCAAGATTAATCTCTACCAAAGTGATTGAAAGGCCAAAGTGTGGAGAAAGAAAGGAACTGATTATGATCCGAAGCATACAAGCTCATCTGTGAAGCATGGTGGAGGTAATGTCATGGCTTGGGCGTGCAAGGCTGCTTCTGGAACAGGCTCATTAATATTTATTGATAATGTAACTGATGATGGTAGCAGCAGAATGAATTCAGAAGTGTACAGAAATATTTTGTCTGCCAATTTACGGAGAAATGCATTGAAACTAATGGGGAGGAAGTTTATCATGCAGCAGGACAATGACCCAAAGCACACTGCCAACAAAACAAAGGACTTCATCAGGGGAAAAAAGTGGAAGGTTTTAGACTGGCCAAGTCAATCACCTGACCTTAACCCAATAGAGCATGCATTTCACCTCCTTAAGAGGAGACTGAAGGGAGAAACACCCCGAAACAAAGAAGAACTGAAAGAAGCTGCGGTAAAAGCCTGGAATTGCATCACAAATGAAGAATGCAACAGTTTGGTGATGTCGATGGGTCGCAGGCTTGAGGCAGTTATTTCAAGCAAGGGTTATGCCACCAAATATTAAATGTTATTTACTTTAAGATCATTTGTTCAATTACTTTTGCTCACCTAAGAATGCTGTGGTCTAATACAAACAGTGATATGTCCTAAGTTGTTAAACACATCTATATGTGAATACCAGAAAATGAGAGCTGAAAATCTGAACTCTTGTCTCATACTCATCTTTTGATCTTAAACCCAAATGTCTTCAGGGAACAACAAAAACAAAGGAATTTGCCTTTCCGTTCCAAAACCTTTGGAGGGGACTGTATACAGTATGTGTGAACAGAAACACTAGTCTTTGATTCCACTGTTAGAAGAACAAAGTCTTCCAAGTCTCTGTATGGTCTTGCTTTTCCATCATTTCATCAGGCCACCAGCACCATAACACATCTACTTGTTTATTTCATCAGGAAAACAAAATCAGGGGTTTCATAGAAAACTCAAAGGGTTGACAACTCCTGGTAGTGTGGCAGCAGTTGGCCTTTTCAAATGCTGCCAGAGCAAACTCTTTCTGTACTTCAAACTCTTTATTTTTTTGTATTTGTCAGGACACTTCATGATGATCATGAGGGATGGCACATCTACCATGACCACTGACTTGTGTTTTTATATTCTTGTTTGTGCCATCAATTCAACCTACTTCACTAACTAAAAAAAGTGAGCCATTCCATTAGCTGTGATTAATTTAGCAAAAGCGTCTCTACAATTATTAACTCCCATTGAGCTAATTGGTAACAAGCCCACTTCACACCACAGTGCAACAACAAAAGAAGAAAACACTGATACACAATCTCTGCATTTGCTATTAGATATCCGGCTATAGTGTATTTCCCCCTTTTTTCCCATTTACTGAAAAAATATGGGATGTAGAAATGTAGAAATGTTTTTCAAAAGTTGCCTTTATGCAATAATTAGCATAAAATTGAAGAATTTAAGCAACTGTCTGCTCTCTATTACTGGATGCTTCTATTCGGTGTTACCAGAGGCTGGAACCTATCCCAGCATGCATTAGATGAACAGCAGGGAAAAACGCATGACAGTAGTCCTTAAAAAGAATAGCATGAGAAAACATCAAATTGTCATAATTATCTTCTTACCTTCATAGTCAAAACCCTTTATAAGTTTGTAATTTACTGTAACTTAGGGCAAGTTGCTGCTGCTGCTGCTGCTGCTGCTTTACTCCCATTCTTGACAAAAACAATAGATTTGTGGTCATGCACATAATTGTATACACACAGTGTTATTACACTGCGCTACCTATTTTCTTTTACATTATATTGACATTCAAACTCCAACTCATGTGAGGGTTGCTTGTACTGTATATTTGTTATTCTTCAATTAATATCCAAATCCCTGAAGTACACATCAAAATATTCCACAGAAGCCCATGCAATTTCCACATTTTGGTTTCCACAGTGACCCGTCTTCAAGCAATAATTAGACAAAACATCCCTGTGTCTGTGCATACCTCTAGCATGCAGGGTGACAACATCACCATGACAACAGGACAAGATAGCATTTGACAAGGGAGGAAATTGCTGTGGAAACACAGAGGTTTCCCCCAAAAAACACACTGAAGTATGTCTTCTGCAGATGGTTTCGTGTGAGTTTGGCTTCATTATGGGAATACTAAAACTTAATTAAAACACACACATAATAAGACATAAGTCCACTGGAACAGCAGGCCCAAGACTTCAAGCCACATGTCACGTGTTGATGCTGAGTGATGTGAAGGTGTTAGTGAGGAGGCGGTTGCTGTCTCTTGTCTTCAGTGCCTCTTGCCTCACACACAGGGAGGTAGGCAGAGTTCCCTGGGGGCACAGATGACAGGTCCACAATTTAAGAATGTAAACTGAAGTAAATTGAATGATATGGCGGTAACAACCGGCAAAAATGTGAATCTTTTACAAATAATAGCAGTCACGCTTGTCTAAATGTCTGTTAGCAAGGCGCTTACTTGTTTTTGTTTTTAATCTCTTTTGTCCTTTTTTGGTTCAGTGTCACTTTTGCTGTTTGGTTTTCTTGCTAAGATGCTGAGAGGCAGCAAAGACAGTTTTCTTTTCAAGCATTTTAGTCAAGAAAACCAAGATCAGTGTTTTCAGAAACAATTGAACATATCATTTGGGCAAAACGTCTCTTGATTTCTAATTTTCAGTTTCTCCCACCAAACACGCATAGGGCTACGCACAAACATACACAATGCTTATTCCCCCTCACCTCTTTCCACGGTTTATTTATTTCATATACTCACAGGTATTTCCTGGCATGACCAAGGAAACATGTGAAAAATTGAAGTGAGGAAATTTCCTTGTGGGGTGTGGAAAGGCTTCTCAAAGTGGCGCATTATGTCATGCTTTTTCAACTCATGTTTTTTCAGCCAGACCTTGGACACATTTTATGTACTTGCTCCATTGAGAATAAATCACCGCAGTTTCCCATTTATTGTTTTGTACTTCCATGAGACAAATATGATCATCATTTCGGAAAATTGAGAATAATTAAAAAAGAGAGAGAATAATTCTTTACACCATTTAGAAAAGCAGCTAAACTCCAAATAATGCTTAATGAAAGAAAAGATATATTTTGAGGTAGCTCTGATCTCCCACTGGATACAATAAAAGGTTAATTATTCCATTATTGTCTGACATCTTTTGCGGAATTTACCATGAAATAATTTTTATACTACTAACTATGAGTTATGCATGTAATTCATAATGGGATATGACAGTTGCATTGGTGTGGGGTTGTGAGGACTGTTTCGTTTGGTGCGGCGATTGCAAGGTAGAAATAGTGAGAAACTTTAGAAATTCAAATGTGAGGCACCCCCACTTTGTCGTAGGACTGGTCTCATTCAAATGGATGAGGAGGGTGTGCCTAAACGTGCCTTAATGATACTTCATTGGTATCTCATAAAGTATGACTACCCTCCATATCTTGTGTGGCCAGACGCCATCCTTTGTTTTCTCTCTTATAGTGAGAGATGCTGAAATGGACACAACAGATGGCGAATTAAATTCACGTGGTGATGTGTGTAGAAGGTAGCAGGTAGCCACAAGAAAGAGGAGAAGCAAGTTAACAGTAAGCAAGTGAACAGAAAGACATGCTGTAAAGAGGACAGATGTTAAATTGGACACTTGTAATAATTGCTGTTCGGTCTAAACTTTGTGTACAGTACTGTAGAGAAGTTTACAGTAGGTGCAAAAGAGCAAACCAGTTAATGGTTTGTAAGTCTCCGGAATACCTTAATTGTACACAGCAGCAGCACCCCACTCTCTTAACAAAATTACATATTACATTTAGACAGCGGGGTTTTATCCATTTCCACAACTAAATGTTTTTTGCTCTCAACAAAATGTTGAGCACCCAGAGAAAATGTTGTGTGTTAGTTCGGTGTAATGATGCGATTTAACACCGTAATAGTAAAACAAATTTTTATTAACGCTTTCTCTGTTGGACAAAACACACCCTTGAGTTGTATAAGCAATAGCAGATTCAGGTCAAACCACAGCCTACTTGTCAGTGTTTTCTTCCTTTGTTCAGCATGATTTTATAGCTCATTTGTTGTGTCTTCAATAAACAAACGATTCAGCCATGTGGGTGGGGGAGCTGTCAAAACTCATTCATTGTTACATTTTTTATTCTCAAAGTAATTCTTTTCATTTTCACAAAGATAAATCAAAGTAACCGGTCTTCAATCTATTCAGTACTTTTGCTCCGCCTATTAGAATCAAGATATTTAACATAATCATCCGACACCCCCACCCACTACAGAGATGCTTTACCAGAGAATAAGTATACTTTTTATTTATTTATAAATAATACTGAAGTTGTGTGAAATTAAAACCACTTAAGATACTCTGTGCATATGCATTTAAGTTGTCTGTAAGGTTAAATATACTGAAACTAAGCTACATGTATTTGGGTGTACCTTTGGCTCCCAAAATAACTATTTCTTAAATAAAATGTCGGATTTTTGCGCCTGTAGTTAAAGAATACTGGCTTGCATTAGCATATTCTAAATGAGTTAATATATTTTTGTTTATATAAGTGTGTTTTGTACCATAAGTGTTTTTCAGCATTGCTTCATTCCCATACACATATAAAAGAGCTAAAGTCACACTCACTGTGATCATATGTGACTACGGATAGTAGATCTTGGTTATCTTGGAAATGACATACAATGTCCAGAAAATGTACCTACTGGTGACAGTGAGACATGTTGCAGCACTTTGAGGTCCTTTGAGGAACACACACATCTTTTCCCATCCTAAGAGCTGGGTGAAAATATCCTGACAACTTGAACCATGTGGGACAACAGATACTGTAGTTATCCAAGTCCTACACAACAAAACAGGTAATTTGTCATTGCTTTTCCAAAATGACCCACATGAGCGTTTTCTTATTTGCAGCTTCTGTGGTCAGTATTGTGAGTGCCATCCAAGTAGCATAAAACCATTATATGAGCTTTTTTGTATCTCCTTTATTGTAGTATAAGCAGCTATGAATAGATGGTTGTGTTTAAGGAAGAATCTGCTCTTATGGTTAAAAGAAACCAATGTTGACTGTTGGTCAGAGACAGCATGCAAACGGTGGTCTCCTGTGTCAAAGTCACATGTTTTGTTGACTCACTAATACATTCTGTTCTCCACCCTGAGAGGTTCTTCAGCACTGCAAAAAAAAAACAAAATCACTCAACTTTGCTTCTGAGAGTCCACAGTCATTATTTACAAGGTCACAAGTGGTCGCTTGTCATGAAAATCTTCGTAGGTCAGTCAACCAAGAAACAGTTTTTCTGGTGAGGACACTCTCCCCTGTAATGCCTTTATCACGCTCAATGTTGGAACTCAGTGCTTTAGTTTCTAATACATAGATTAAGCCTGCCTCTAGAGTAAAATGGGGTTTTTTTCAGTAGAACTATCAAGGCGATATGTGATTTGGACGGCTCTTAATGTCTGTTATGTTCATCTCTTTCATCTCTTCCCTCTTTCAAATAATACAAATGTCTCTGCGCATGTAAATATTATTTAATTTCGTTTTATATCCTGCACAAATCTTGCACATTGCCTGTATTTGTTGTTAATTGTTAATCGTTGTTGTTCTATATTTTTATATTGTCAATTTATATATTTATGTACACAGTATTCACACACAGAAACCGTGAATGATGCATATGTAAATATCTGCGACGCTCTGTAAATAGTTGTATTATTTTTCTCTATTCTTTTATGATTCTTATATAACTTGCATTGTTTATTCCATATATATATATATGTATATATATATTTATTTATTTATGTCAACTGTATGTTTGTCTACGTGTAGCACCTTATCACCAAAGCAAATTCCTTGTATGTGTAAAACACTACTTGGCAAGCTCCTTCTGATTCTGATTCTGATACTGATAAACACACAAACTCTCCTTCTGCTGCACTGAGGTATGGCAGGTTGCTTCCATTATTCTGTTTCAGTGAGGAATAATAGTTAATTCTTGATTTAGAGCTCTGGGTATCCTACAGTAGCTTTCTCTGGGAAATAATGGAGGCCATTGTTTTACCAACAGAAAGCTGACCACTCAACTTTTACCCAGACAGATAAAAACGGATGCATCTGAACGTATTGTTTGACCGAGCGATCATTATGCTTGTGCCATCACCACGTCTTTTTGGTTGCAGCTGCACATCATCATCCTGGAATTTTATTCTCCATTTGCTGGTGGTTTTAGTTTTTTAACTGAATTTTATTTTTGCCCTGCTTTTTTAAAAATTATGTTTGATTATCTTGCCTTTTCTTGGTGGGATGTTGGCTTTACTGGGACAGGCTTTTCAGACAGGTTGTTGGAAGAGGGGTTTTTTCTGGGACCTAAACCAAAGCTTTTGTCTTTAAAAAGGCCTGCAGGTAGATTTGACCTTGGAGATACATTCTCAGTCTGGGACTACAATGTACTCACTTTTCATAGGTTGCCATGGGAAGAGAGTGTGAGAAGCTATACTTCATATGTTGTTGTACAATGTATGATGAGCTTAAGCACTCAGCCATTTCCTTCCAGCCCACACAATTTACATCCAGTGCTAACTTTAACTGTCAGTGCAGGAAGTCAAGTGTCCTTTAGGTAGCAATGATGAAAACATGACTGTAGAGTGCTACAATATATTGGTACATGTTGAATGATTAAAGAATGACTTTTCACACCACTGATGATGCCTGCCTTTAAAATTGATAGTGACTTCCTGTCAGAATCAGAATAATTTGCAGACAACATGGTTATATTCACAAAATATGTAGCATGCTCCTCCAAAGACCATTCTATATGACTGGCTGGCAGAAGGCTATTGTAAACAGTTTTAAAATTTATGCTTTAAAACTTACTAGTCACTAGTTAAAAGGTACTCATTTATCATAGTTACTATTAACTGTTCCAGTTTTACTTGTAACAATTGATTAGAAAATAGTACTTCATTTTACTTACTATCCTGTTAGTTACTAGTAACAATTTTTTAGTTACTAGTAGTTATTCCATTAACGAGTAGCTACTAGTAACATTTTTTACCTTACTATCATACCATCCCCTCTTTTCTTACCTGAAAGAAAGGGGGGAAAGAAAAAAGGGTTTGGAGAAAGAAAAAGACAACAAGGTGTATCTTTCTGGGAAATCTCTCTGTCTTGCTTTATACTGATGGAAGAAAGAAAAAACTTTAAGCTGTACTTTGTTCCTGCTGGTTTTATCAAGGATAGGTACTGTTTACATTTCAACATAAGAACATCAAGAATGTGGGATTCAAGTTTATTTTCTTTCTGTTTTGAAAGAGGGGCTATTTGAATTTTTTAAATGAAATCAATTACCAATAAATAAAATGTTTACTGCCTTTGTGTCAATGGGCCTTAGCCTCACTTAGAAATGAAGCACACCTGTTTTCTCTGTTGCTTGGAACAGTCACGATTCTGCTTTCAGTGTGAAGGAACAATATGCAACATAATGGCACAGGACAACAACACAGTGGAAGAACTTACTACTTACTACAATAACGTAACTTTCTGCAGTCTAACTGTTATAAAGTGTGGCAACATTCTCATTCATAATATTCAGTCTTGCTCACTAATCGTTTTGTTATCATCCAATACATTTATTGTGTTGACATTGCTGAGCCTCTGGTGAAAGACACACAAACAGTAATATTAGTTACTGAAAAGCAGGCAGGCGAGCTAACACTGATGTATCATGTCGGCAAAATGACGTTATCGTGTAACAAGCATGGACTACTTCAACTTCATATTGCGCCTTTAAGAAATATATTTTATAATTTCACAGAACAAACTGCATCGTCCTCCAAATAAATTTATTGTTCTCATATAGTAACATCACTGCAGTATTCTTTTGCAATGGAAGTGTTCAGTATAAACCAGCAAGACTGCACTCTGGGTGAAGGATTTGCTTTGAGACGTCCCTGGAGATCTGTTTATAAATGGATGTAACAGTGTATATTTCAGATCTAGTGACAGTACACACCCCATAAAACTGCCATTACTCAAGGTTGTGTGCCTTCTAATCCAGAGTGGCTGTCTGCTGGTATAGTCTGTGTCCCTCTGCTTTTTTTTGCCTCTGGCTTTATTAGGCAGTGCAGCAAACACTTAAGCAATGTATGAAATGCTTGACACTGAATCAGAGACTAAGTCTCAGAGTTTCAGTTAATTTAATGGAGACTTTCTTATGTGACAACATCTTATTATACTTTTTGTGCTCAAGGTTTTATAGCTGTAATCAAATGCAGTCTTCAAATCTTCATATTATAATGAAAGAGTAACGAGAAAGAAAACCAAGATAAATTCAAGAATAGATGCATTACATGCTGAAAGATTGAAAATACTAGAGGCATACAAGTACTGCATGGTGATATACAAATGTGTTTTAAGAGGTAATTATAAAGGTGACTCTGATTTTGTCAAGCTAAACTTATAATACACAGACACACACTTGCAGGAATAGTTCACCAAACTCTGAAAACCTTTTACAAAGTAAGTGGCTGGTACTTCTTAAATGTTTTTGTGAGGAGCTCAATAAAACAAAGATTCACTTTGAAGATTCACCAAATGACTTCTATAAACCAAGATTATGAAGTGAGGAAGCTGATCTTTTTGCCATATTGTTGTGGATGCAATGGCAAAGATGAATGTTGACCAGTATGGCATCGTCAATTAAGGTTAGCTGTCTTTTTGGGGGTGCTTGTTGTTTTGAACTACTGTCACAGTGGCAAGGTGGCAACACCTCGAGAATGTATTTGCCACTCATCATATCAGCCATCCAGGAGCCCTGAGTAAAGACAATTGTGACTGATGCTTAGAGGGACCTTTTATTGCCACTTCATGTTTAGAGCTATCTACGTGAGTGTTGCTAGGAAGGTTGACTTACATAATGTCAGGATGATAATGAATCCTGCTTTTATGTATTGTAGCGTTCCAGGTATTGGAGTCAAGCAATTGCTTAAGAGTTGACTATTGTTCTAATATCAGAAAATGTAGTTACTATTATTTTAACATTTACATTGCTGCAGCTAATTTCTTTTCCTTTAACCTAACTTTATTGTCACTCTAATTGATAAATTTGCATGACAGAGTAATTGTATTTATTGTTATGTATCTTTATAACCATCTCCGTCAAGGGTTTTCAAAGTCTGAGTCTGTGGACCTCCTGTCAGACAAAGCTTTGAAAAAAAAACCAAAACAATCAAAGGAAAGTGTTCACTGAAGTGATAAATAAAGTGAGAAGTAGTTTTATTTTGTCATAGACTCCAATGCAATCAGACTTCATTTTGCAACCAATGGAGTCACTCCCTGTTGGCCATTAGAAAGAATTCAGGTTTAAGGGACTTCCACTTCCCTTCTGAGACCTGGAGGTTCCTGCTTAAGTTTCGCTCAATACCTGGATCCCATGGATGCTCAACAATTGAGCCAGGATGACCTAATATCACTATTTGACATAACTTCAGACTACAACACATACATAAAAAAGGTCTGTCCTAAGGCATTTATTAGTTTCAGACACTCTTTTACCAAATCATGCACATTTTGGCTATTCTGTTTGACCTCTTTTTGATGATAACTAATATTTTTTCACTTCCATTCACTGAGCCTCCCCTGAAACTGTGTGGACCCTCACACTCTGAAAACCTCTGATCTACTGTATATATGCAATAGTCCCCCAATGGAAAGTGCACTGCAATCTTTTTCATGACAACTGCTGTAACAGAAATACCTGATACTTGATAAAGCATCAAAATGTGTTTTTATTTTTTCATGGAGACTCATATTACAAAGTATTCCCTAAAGATGGCTCTTTTTCTTCATATGAAATGCAATTTTCAAGTTCATTTAAAAAGTAAACATAATTTCAGGTTGTATTATCTTTTCCATGGCCCTCCTACAGAGTAGAGGACAGTACATATGTTGTGCAATCATGTAATACAATCATCCTCTCAGTGGGCGAGCTTAGTTTCACCCTCTGTTAAATCTCATTATTGCTATACACATAGTTGCATCATTAATATATATATATATATATATATATATATATAAGTCTATTAATTAATTAATGACCATGATGGATCAAATAAGCGACAAATTACCTGTCAACTTCTAGTTATTTTTGCAGCAGCAACCATCTTGTGTCTACAATGAAGCAGACAATGTGTGCAATATCATATCTCAAAACATCCTCATGTAACAAGATAAGAAAGAGAAAGATAAGTTTGAAAGAGAAAGAGTTGGGTAAATTTTACCCAAAAATTCTTTATGGGTTTAATGAATTTTGCTTCATTTAGATACAGTTTGCAACTTGTAAGCAGTAATATGTGTATATATGGTGAAATATTGCGCTGGAAAATGTACAGCGTGTGTGTGGGAGGTCTAGTCATATGAATATTGTTACAGCTTGTAGTTGATATTTAAGCTTGGCACATTTGTACCCTTTGATATCCTAATGTGAATGAAATGGACAAATGCCTGTGTACTGTTGTGTATAGATGAAATGGCCAGAGACAATTCTGGCTTTCCTCCTATTTTACAGCTTCCATGAGGAAAATTAGCTGCATTTGCTGGACAAAAGCCAGAGAAGTAATTACAACACCCCCCTGAGGCCTTGTTGGTACATTTACTCAAAGTAATCTAGAATTAATTTTTGCCTGAGAAGAAAAAACCTCTGTGGAAATAAACCAGTGCCCGAAAAACAACCAACACTCGCTGTGGCTGGTTTTAGTTTGAATATACAGTTTCATCCTCCAAACACATACACAGGAAGTATGAATAATTGATGCTTCTTTGTCTGTTACTGTCCATATTTCCTTCTTTCCCTCATACATGACATACTGCAATATCCTCCAGTTATTGATGTGAGGAACCTGGGTGTTCTGAACTGGTTGTTCTTGACTTTATTATGAAAGGTCAAATTTCAAGCACAGTGCAGTGGATGCTAAGGATCCCACTTTTCAAAGCAGTTTATGTGTGCAGTTGGTGATGATAGCGTGCAAAAACACATTAAACATGGATAACACTCATCAAACCCATTGACCATTACAACTGTTGTTGTATGACAATGGTACCCTTTGCAGGTACTCCAATTCATTCGACATAAAAAAGTAATGACATTTTTGATATACACTGAAAGCATGGTCAAGGCCCTTTGTCGTCGCTTCTTAAAGACTTGGGTAGCCCTTTTGCATCAATTATTGACGTTTAGGGATCCACAGTCAAGTTAGCAACACTTAGCAACAATAAATATGCAATATCCGGTTACACTTTCAAGATAAAACGTAACGTTTCGATACATTGCCATGTTGAAACGCGCATAATTAAAGTCGTGAAACGTTGCAGTTTCGTTAGGTTTAGGCACAGAAAGTACTTGGTTGGGTTTAGGCAACAAAACTACTTGGTTAAGGCTAGGAAAAGATCATGGTTTGGGTTAAAATAGCTATGTATGTCAATTAAGACTTAAGTTAACTAACGTTAATGTCAATTTACCTCACTCGCCTAAATAAAAACATTTAATGTTTTGTTTCGCACGGGACACAAACCCTGTTCTCCTGCTTCAAGGTCCGGGTTCTGGCCCTCTATCCACCCCAATCACCTCCTTACTTCGTCTTTTCTCTTAAATATCATACTTGCCTTTACCATCAAAAACTGACACAACAGGGCTTCCCTCAATACGTCGAACTATGACGTCAAAGGGATCCCTAGTGCGTCACAAACTGACGATTATGGCTCTTGACCAAGCGTCCATATGTGACGACTTGGGAGTGAGACCGGGTTGTATAAAGAATTCTTAACTCAACGTCTTATGTACATAAAAGGCTGTTCAAATAGTATACGCAACACCTCAGGTAACAGCACATTTTTGTTAATTTAGAAGAGCTTACAGATATACTGAATGTGCCAAAAAGAGCTGGGAGCTTCCCCTAAACACTATGTACTGGTAGGGAGCTTACAAAGGAACCAATGCTGTGGAGCAACAAAGTGACCTCCCTTATTTGGCCTGAAGAAAATACATGGTTGAATACAGTGTTTGCAGGTTGCTTTCAGATTTAAAAGTTGAACCTTACTCATCTCATGAAATGCTTTGGTCTGCACTTCCTGTCCATGCAATTATTTTCAGAGAAGCCAGAATATGTTTCCTGTAGAGGTGGCATTTGGTTCTCTGAGGGTATGTTTGGGATGGAAGCCTCCCATTCACAAAACACACAGACAAAATGACAGGCAGATGCTGTTTCACTCTCACATTAAGTCCCATTGTAATGTGTGCATCTCTGGGAGATGCCACACAAGCTTATCTAGTCAGCACACTCCTAACATCCTTAGTTGCTAACAAAACAAGCTGCTGGGTAATGCAGAAAGGGCAACATGATCGCAAATTGGCCACCTCTTCCCTGAGTGCATAATAATCCACAGTACATTTCACAAACATGACTGTTTTTTGTTTTTTTACTGGAGTACAAACTGTCCCTTCAAGCATTTCCTTAGATTGGTTGAGAGTGATGGTAAAGTAAGTTAAAAAAAGAGACATTAGTATTTCAGCCTTGAAAGGATAAACATATGCACAATCACGTCCTATGAAACCATCTCATCCTTGAGCATGTTGATCCTCCACAGTTGGATATTCTAGCAGTAACATAAGAGGGAAATATGTATTCGATAGATACATTGCTTTCTAGTGCAATCCATTTGCCATAGCATCACCGTCAGCAGCCAAGCAGTAGTACCAGCGGTGATGGAAGGTAATGGTGTGTTGTTGCAGTAAAAAGTCCACTAACTCATGATCCATGGACCTAAGAACATTTACTGTGGAATGACTTCACACACTCTCCAAAGGATAAAACACAGCTATTAAACTATACCTAATAGTATATCATGTCTGACAGTCATCTAAATGATTAATTTCATCTCATGTATTAAATCATGAAGAATCTTTAATTCATGACTCAGGATGCAAAAAATAGTAAATCATGTCGAACTACTAATACATTTTGTTGTCAGGGTTCAAAGTGGACAGTAAGAAAAGCTTGAACAACCAATGCACAATAAAATCCCCTTCCTCAGGTTGACAACCAAGACCATTTTCAAAAGGACATTTAAATCCAAAATGGGTGTCCTATTTTGAGTGGAGGTAATTGTGAGCTTATCCTCATGAAAATCGTCATGTAAAGTGGGGTGCGCATTTAAATGTAATCATTCTCACTCTTGTGTTCTGCTTTTGAAAGGCAGCCTGACACACAACTGTACAGACACCCTCATATCTGACTGTCACACCAAACAAGATGATTCACTGATCATAAACGTCCTAAATACTGAAATACTGAATACGGAAATATGTGCTGTGAAGTGAACATATTTTGAAAGTAATTTTCTTGTTGCTGTTTTGCTTGCAGTTTAACTTGATCTAGATCTAAAGCTTGTTCTCGGAACTTTCATTCTTCTCATAACAATCGCAACGTTGTGTATTTGCAGATACATTGAAAGGTATGAGAACTATTGTAAAATATTTCTGAAAGCTGCCTTTAGACATTTTATTGCTGAAGGAACTGCATGGGATGAAATGTTTTCTCATAGCTTTTATTTTTCAGATAAATGCTATGTACATACTGCAGTTGTGTAATTCTTTCGCACATATCTTTGAATCATTTTCTTATTATCAGTAGTAGGAGTAAGGGACACTCTTTGGATTTATTATGCCAAGTATTTACAAAGTCAGAAAGGTGCTGCATAGTCTTTATCACCTTCAGGGTAAAACCCCAAACTATTCCCTAACCCTAAATTGTAATTGTTTTGGTCATAAGGCCATTCAGAATGATTCTGTCGATGGCCATTCAAGAATCTGGCTTTTGAAAATGAAATGGCTCTTGACTGCTGTTCTCAATAGCTGTGAATAACCATTACGTCACAATGGGGGGATTAGAAGAAACAGGAAAACTATTCTCCTCTTGAGATAATAAACTCCAACGACAGTTTTCAAAGTCTGTTGCCCCAGTACTTCTTTCCTATATTCTGCTTTCTCGTCAAAGGATAAAGTCTGAGATTTTGTGAGCCAAGAGACAGCAAAACTTTATTATTCATCCCCAAAGTACAGCGGGCTGTGTGTAGTGATGGCCTCATTATGTTAAGAGAGCGGTAGAAGCTAGTCCGGGGACATTTTCTGATTGCAGTCCCTGGAGTGCCTCTCCTCTGGGTGGAGGGGAGGGCCCAGCTGGACACAGTGGTGGAATGTGAATATGTGTTCCAAACAGATGGGGTTATGTAACTTGTCACTAGGGTTTGTATGCATATACATACTGTATAAGCACACACATGTTGTACCTTTTACATTGTAGATACTGGATAAAGAGCGGTATGCTAAAATCTCAGAAGGAATCTCTATGTGAAGCTGTGTAGCTTTACAAGCAAAAAAGAAGCTTGTGATCTTGTGCTGCTTTATGCCGCTTGCCTTGATCTAAATATAATAAAGTAGTTGACAACTCCTCAAACCCAAAGATGGGTTTATTCCCAGTGTGGCTTTGCTCCAGATGGATCGGGTCAGTGAACCAGATAGTGAAAGGCTGGGATACACTGTGAGACAACTCTACAGTAACCCCACAGTCACGGTGCCCAATCTGACAAATGAATAATAACTTGCTAACATGTTGTGCTGGAGTGCTGACATGCACTCAAAACACAATGGAATGATGGGAAACAATGGTGTGCTGGTCCTGCTCTTTTCTTCTCCCATGACAGAGAAATAAGTATATGGGAGAAAAAAAAGACAATGCACACTGGCTATAACAACATTTATTCACCAATAAAGGATTCACCATTAGATGCATTGATCATCCATCTTAGAGTACACTGGTTTCACTTTTTGCTGTTAGAAAGTTGTCCAGACCTCGGTTCTCCACTTAAAAACTTCTACACTTCTTTCATGCTAAAGTTTCAAACTGGAGGTAGTGTTCTGATAGTGACGCGGCCATTTTCCTAAAAGGCTGTTAATGTTCAGCAAGAGTTCATCTGCCACACCTGCACAGCATCAAAGGTCCATCTAATTCGGCTGTGTCTTACTGACCTAATATGCTGGCTGGAAGTCAGTGTAATCCAATTTCCTTGGGAGACACAACTTCTGTGAGGATTTCAGTGATTACCTGCTCATTTCAGGCTCCTCAAGTTCAACGGACTGAAGCTTGAAAATAACTTGCTGTGTCTCCCCTCCAGGCCTGTACTGTGAGCTGACATATTGATGAATGAGTAATTAACATGGCTGTCTACCAAAATTAAGTGCTTTTAAAAAAAGAAAAGTGGTTAGCTCTGTAATGGATTGATTAGGTAGTTATAGTAGGAATAGAGGGGTTGATTATATATAAAAGGGGAGAAATTCCTCATGCCATCATGTGTTTTTCTGAATGTAGAGTTGTAATTTGGGTTTATAACTTCATGGTTATATCAAATATTTCTCTTCATCATGCTAAATGGCAATAACTGGATGTACTGAAGTTTATTTAGGGTGTACAAAATATGACTAGTCAGTCAGGAGTGATGTGAAATTTGCCTGGGATTCAGCAACCTATGTTTTTCTCTAGCCTTAACAGTTGCCTGTGCTCTAGCCCACGGGACATACTCACACATTAAGTGACAGTAAAGGTTTCTAGCTAAGAGCACCCTCTTAAGACCAATTCACTGAGCTTCTGAGATCAACTTTTCCTGAGGAATGTAGTGATAAACTGGTATGGCTTCACTGGGTCAGGGTTGAGCTGACATCAGGTTTGTTCGTAAGGTCTTTGTCTAGAGGTTAAGATGGAGCTGGAGATCGACAGGTGGAATGTTGTCTGTGGTTATGCAGAGCACTGCACTGGACTGAGGGCAAAGCTTATAATTGAACCAAGCAGTCTATATTTCAAACATTACTTATGGTCATTAGCTCTGGGCAGTGGGGCAGGTGAAATGAGTTACCCTCATAGTGCATATGGGCTCACCCTTAGGGACAGGGTGCGGAGCTCAGATAACTAGAAACAACTCTTACATGTAAAAGGACCAAGTTGAGTCTCCTTACAGCCTCCCTGTGGACAAAATCTGGACACATCAAATGGGAGAAGACCCTGGGGAAGATCCAGAACAAGCAGAATGGACTATATTTGAAATCTGGGATGGGAAAGTCTTAGGAACCCTCTGGTATAGCTGGAGGACGTGGCTATCGGGAGGATAAATGGTCTACCTTGCATAGCCACCTGCCACTGCGACCCAGACCCAGGTGAGAGGTGGAGAATTGAAGGATGGGTGGACATGTTTGGGTTAATGTGTTAATTTGTTGCAATTGTCTTTAGGTCCTCCAAAGCATGTGTTGACAGATCCAAGAATTGCATCTGCTGCCAGATGGGAGGAAGGTTGATTGTGCAGGAGTGCTAGTGAAAGCTGTAGCTACAGTATATGTTTGACAGTGTTCCAGTTACACTGAGAGAGGAAAGCTGCACGTAACAAAATCTAATAGTATGTTTTTAGCGTTTCTTTATTTAAGTTGAAAATATCTACACACTACCTTAACTAATATAAAATCATTCTGATGTTTTATTGGAGTAATTAACAAGTCTGTGGTCAGTAGAGCAAAAAGCACACTAATTATCTGGCAGATTTTTTTCTATTAAAAAACAAACATGTTTACAGTGAACATATTGATGTCTGAGTTTTAATACTTTGTAGACGGGTGGACAGACCCTGGGACTGTGCTCTGCAGCTGTTTGAGTGGGAAGTTAGTGCTGGTCTTGTGTCCTGCCCTGTCTCGCTCAACAGCAGCTGTGTGTTCTGTCAGGATTGCTGTATCAGTTGGTTGTGTTTTTTATATGCTAAATATTTTGGCCTGAAGGTGATTTAGATAATCTAAAAATGGGACTTTACTGTAGCCATGCATATTGAAGTAACTGGATGGGTTTTGTGTTTTTATACATGAAGCATATACATCAGTTATCATATTTTAGATTTTAATTATTTTTCTAGTTTAGTTCAATATTTAGAATAATGGCTGTGATTAGTTAGATAAATTGTTATGCTTTCATTTATTTAAACTTTGAGATACATTGACACGTGCTGTGTGTTATGGATTGCATTCATTGGGTATTTTGTATGTATTGTCCTTGTGTCTTTGAACTGTACAGACACAAAGCCACAGTCAGTTAAGTATGTAGAAACATGTTAGAAAAAAGTATGTGTATATATATATATATATATATATATATATATATATATATATATATACACTCACCTAAAGGATTATTAGGAACACCTGTTCAATTTCTCATTAATGCAATTATCTAATCAACCAATCACATGGCAGTTGCTTCAATGCATTTAGGGGTGTGGTCCTGGTCAAGACAAGCTCCTGAACTCCAAACTGAATGTCAGAATGGGAAAGAAAAGTGATTTAAGCAATTTTGAGCGTGGCATGGTTGTTGGTGCCAGACGGGCCGGTCTGAGTATTTCACAATCTGCTCAGTTACTGGGATTTTCACGCACAACCATTTCTAGGGTTTACAAAGAATGGTGTGAAAAGGGAAAAACATCCAGTATGCGGCAGTCCTGTGGGCCATGCCTTGTTACCACTGTGCAGGCTGGTGGTGGTGGTGTAATTGTTTGGGGGATGTTTTGTTGGCACACTTTAGGCCCCTTTGTGCCAATTGGGCATCGTTTAAATGCCACGGCCTACCTGAGCATTGTTTCTGACCATGTCCATCCCTTTATGGCCACCATGTACCCATCCTCTGATGGCTACTTCC
>NC_060153.1:11600697-11632692 GCF_021292245.1 Micropterus dolomieu | reverse complement strand
TCAATCCAGTCAAAAAAGACTGGAAAAATGTTGCCTGGTCTGATGAGTCTTGATTTCTGTTGAGACATTCAGATGGTAGAGTCAGAATTTGGCGTAAACTGAATGAGAACATGGATCCATCATGCCTTGTTACCACTGTGCAGGCTGGTGGTGGTGGTGTAATGGTGTGGGGGATGTTTTCTTGGCACACTTTAGGCCCCTTAGTGCCAATTGGGCATCGTTTAAATGCCACGGCCTACCTGAACATTGTTTCTGACCATGTCCATCCCTTTATGGCCACCATGTACCCATCCTCTGATGGCTACTTCCAGCAGGATAATGCACCATGTCACAAAGCTCGAATCATTTCAAATTGGTTTCTTGAACATGACAATGAGTTCACTGTACTAAAATGGCTCCCACAGTCACTAGATCTCAACCCAATAGAGCATCTTTGGGATGTGGTGGAACGGGAGCTTCGTGCCCTGGATGTGCATCCCACAAATCTCCATCAACTGCAAGATGCTATCCTGTCACTATGGGCCAACATTTCTAAAGAATGCTTTCAGCACCTTGTTGAATCAATGCCACGTAGAATTAAGGCAGTTCTGAAGGCGAAAGGGGGTCAAACACAGTATTAGTATGGTGTTCCTAATAATCCTTTAGGTGAGTGTATGTTGATACATTAGGTCATTGAATGATAACATAAGTTAGTGGTTATAATGTTCTGGACCTTTGCTTCAGGAAATTTTCTCTGACTGTACCTTTTTGAATTTTAATTGAATACCCCTGATTTTTAGGATGGTGTAAGATGTGGGTGTGACCTCATGATTTTGATTTACTAACAGATGCCTGTCATGCTATCAGCTCCAAAACTGCCAAATGTTCTCTGGTTTTAACTCTATGAGTATCACTTTATTGAAGAGAATAAGACCTGGGATTAAGCACAGAAGTATTGCAGAGAGAACTACAGTGACTAACATGGCAGACGTGAGGAGACTCCTTGACGCTACAGTGCAGCAAGGAGAAGCCTGGATTGGGCTGCACTGGTCTCTGCCAGGGGTGGAGTTCAATGATAGTGAGACAAGATGGGGTGATAAACAGCCAAATGATTGCAGAGGTGTTGAGAACTGTGTGCATCGATCCACAAATGGGATGGGAAAATGTCCCTTTTACTGAAAATTATACAGATTTCTGTTACGATAGTGAGAATATCTGGCTAGTAATGATATCATGTGTATTTAGCATGTCATCCTGTCTAACCATTGTTTTTTAATGTGGATATATAACTTATTTTCAAGCAAAAACTTTATTGATGTTGTTAAAAAGTACTATATTTAACAGTCAGGCAATTGGTATTTGATCTTAGTCTTTTGTTTTACTTTTCATTTTTCATTTGTGGTTCTGGGTCAATGACGAGCTGGTCTGCTATGAGAACTGGGCCTATACTATTAATGATACTGATTGGTAACACGACTGCAGCCATGGACAGCAAAGAACAAGATGAGTTGTCTCACTAAAACTGAGACTTTTGATTTCATCTGTGCTGTATAGTAAATTCTAAAACCACCCTATCTCACTGCAGACTTTCTATTTCTGGTGTATTTTCCTTTACTGCATCAAGCTTACACTAACAGTGTACAAATATCCACTATCTGTTCTCTGGGTCTATTGAATGACAGTACGGCAAAAAAAATATCAACAGACATTGAGAGAAAGTGGCTACACTAAAGTAAACATGTTTTTCTTTCTCCTTGTCCTGATTCGTGATGATGATGCAGTCATCTTG
Source organism: Micropterus dolomieu (assembly GCF_021292245.1). Classification (NCBI taxonomy): domain Eukaryota; kingdom Metazoa; phylum Chordata; class Actinopteri; order Centrarchiformes; family Centrarchidae; genus Micropterus; species Micropterus dolomieu. The sequence continues at coordinate 11,630,924 of NC_060153.1, read as the reverse complement.
GGTCTGCATTACATCCTGCAACACCTCAACTCTCCAGGGACATATGCTAGGATCCTGTTTGTGGACTTCAGCTCAGCGTTCAACACCATCATCCCGGACATCCTCAGCACCAAACTCACCCAGCCCCAACTTTGCCAGCCTCCACCTGTCAGTGGATCACAAACTTCCTGACTGACAGGAGTCAGCAGGTGAGGTTAATTTCCAAGATTAATCTAACAGCTAAATCTAAATCTTTTTCTCTGTTATTATCCTACCCCTCACCCTGGCTCCCTATTTTTTTGGAATTCAATCATAGACTACAGATGGGCTACATCTAAGAAACTGTCCTGTTAATTAATTAATTTCCTCTCTAAAATCACAGAGGCTGCAGGGCTCGATGTCTGAACGTAATGCTGTTGTGTTTAGAACTTCATTGCAACCGCAGTGGAGCAAATCAGGATGAAATCTAAACACGTTTTATGAAGTGGTGTGTATCAATATCCTAGTTCTCATCATTAACACTGAGTACAGATGTGGTGTGTAGTCCCCATGCAGGGTAACCTTGAGTTAACCATGAACAAAACCTGCTCAGAGCAGTTTAGAGATGCAGTGTAAATTGCCATGGCAACAGACCTCAGTTTACACCTATCCACCTTTTGTAGTACGGGAAGTTACACCCAATGTCACAAAGTTACTCCTGAAGTTACCTGGATAAGCCAGTTACCCCGCTTCGTAGTACAGGCCACAGCTTTCTGAAACAGGCCTCAGATGAGTACTGTGTGTTTTGCAATTATCATTTGCTGTTGTGTTTGTATTTGTGAGTATTTAATGAAAGAAAGGCTGCAGGTCGGGAGAGTATCTTGTTGACTCTCCGGACATCCGCATAAAAAACGGCTCATGGGAAAAAGGGAAGCAACATGAACCAGAATGTTTTTGGTAAAATTGCAAGTTATTTATTTGCAGGGTTCACAAAAAAGAATGGAAAAAGGGCTGGTGGGTGCTGCTTAAATCAAAAACATAAATATAACTTAAAGAGGTCACTCCAAATTGAGAGATAGACACTATACTTCAAAATCAGCTTAAACAAAACTGTCTCTGACCCGTCATCAATAATCAAAATATAAAATGAGCAGCACCCTCTAAACCTAGTGTGTCTAAACATAAAATGAATGTACAGGTGTCTGGTTGGTATCAGTTAGCCTTCTGCGCAGCGATCAGGCGCTGTCGGGTGACTGGGAGTGCCCCATCGCTGGATGATGTTAAGCCTGGGCTGGGAAGGCATCCTAGCACAGCAACCACATCCTGAGAGGTAGCAGACTTCTCCACCTCAGCTTCAAGTGAAACAGCTGACATAAACACACAGTCAGCTAACAGGAAATTAAAGAAATCATTTTCACTCTTACGTGCATGAGTGCGTGTGACACACAGGAATGTATGGTCACATTATGTGATTTTATTTTGAAAAGTCTGTAATTTCCAGGTGTTTATTGTTGTAGCAGAACCTAATTTAGTTAATTCACCTCCCTAGCGAGACAGCTTGGGAGGTGCTCGTCTTCAGTACGACAGAAGCGAGGAAGAGAAGATTGCCTGTTGCCTGTCTCATAATTTTCCTGTTATCTACAGAAAATCATAATCTGCAAACAGACCTCACGTCCGGGGACTGTTACACGCGCATAATGGCACAGGTGGGAAACAGTGGACGGTAGCTGAGCTACTAGAGATGATTTATAACCCACCGGCGAATCTAACACCAGTTAAGGGGTGACTTTACCTCCGGCAATGTCATTCCCCATCAAGAGAACGATACCTTGGATTGGCAACATGGAACAGACAGCAATAGGAAAAGGTCCAGTAACATTTAAGGACTAGCAATTATTTGAACTGTCTGGTGACAGTAGAAGCACTTCCGCTCTGCGATCTGGGTGGACTAGGAGATGAAGGGGCAGAAACAGGGTCACAGTGTGACCCCTCAACAGGACCTGAGGAGAAGGTAGCCTTGTGCGTTAACACATGCTCATCTGCTAAGACTGCCACCGCAGACAAGGCGCTTACTTTCTGCTCATTCAGATACACTGCGATGTGCTCAAGCAAACATTTCTTAAAGTTATCTAACAAAATTAACTCACTCAATGAATTAAAGTCGTTAACTTTACAAGTTGAGCTACATTTATCAAAAAGAACTCCCTTTTCTCTATCAAACTCGACATAAGTTTGACTCTGAGATTTCCTGTGATCTCTAAATTTCTGCGTATAAGCTTTGGGGACAAACTCGTAAGCACACAGATTTGCACTCTTTAGAGCATCATAACTCAAACTGTCTTCTAAAGAGAGGGCAGCAATAGCATCTTGGGCTTTTCCATGAATTTTGCACTGATGTAAGAGTGACCACACCTGCTTTGACTCTGCAATTTCTTCACTGGAAGAATTTCACATTTGGCATAGTATGCAGGATTGGATGCTCCGCAGATCTCGGGTCCAAACTACAGGTAACATTACCAGTAGGGAAAGTCTGTCTCGAAAAACGGTGAGGGAACCCTTGTGGTGACCCGCTGGACGCTGTAATGGACATAAAAAACGGTGTACGGTGTTTTGAATAATTTCTTGCAATTCGAAAAAACCTGGACTGGTAAAGTTTATCAGAATTAGGCGTAAAACCTGTTGTGGTAGTCTTGATGTTTCTGTCGGGGAGACGTTATTACGGAAGAAGTTCGCCCATGTTCAGTTTATAGAACTATAAATATAGTTAATCATCGGGGGTGGTGATAACGGGTCTCATTTAAATCCAGCGGGGTATTAGACTAAAAATGGACCTTAAAAAATACATAAACAGCAATAAAAAAGCGGTGAAAGAAGGGAATTAAGGTAGTAATCTTTACTCATTACCATTGACGGCAACATCGCCCAGCACCGTTGCTCTAAAAGTTGCTCCGTGTATCATCATCAGAGACATGGTGTTCACCATGGTGGATGGTCTGACCCAAGTTTCAAGGGGCTGTTTAGTTTTTTATTGCGGGGCTATAGCATCCCCTGCTCTCTAGCACGATTGACAGGTCGCCATGGTAAGTTGCTACCATGGCGACCTGTCAATCGTGCTAGAGTGACTCATATCCACTGCACTGTGTAAATTTAACCATTGCCATTAAAAGACACACACTCGTTTTACTGTAAGTAAATAGTACTGTTATAGTCCTTTTACTTCATCAACTTTGTACACACACATTGCACAGATAGAAAGGGAGTTGGCAGCCGAGACTGATTTGCATTATCCAAAACACTGGGGAAAAAAAGTCTGGTGGGTCTTGGCTATGTTCGCAGTCAAAATGCTGCTATCAATAGGCCTATTTGTACAACAAACAAATAAGTACACGCCAACGGTGGCCAGCGTTAGTTCCTGAAATTTAATGACTACTTTCCTGTGGGTAACGTAGGCAAAATTAACTGTTTATATAGCTGTTTGTGTTTTAGATCTTTCCCTCCTCCAACACAGCGGTTTCAAATGATTAACTCCTTATTAACTACTGAAGCTGCTTAAATCAGCTGTGTTGGAGCAGGGAGGGATTAAATCATGCAAGACAAGGGGTACTTTAGTCCAGCAGAGGGTTGGGAAAAGCTGTCATAGTAGACTGCATTACCTTCAGTTCAAATAAGAAGAATTCATACAGCCAGCAAAGTCAACATAATAGTAGAAATAATACCTGGACAAATGAAAATAAAGACCTATGTCCTTGCTAAACTCTTTACAAAAACATTTAATAAAGCTGAACACAGATATTAATGTAGTTAACTTATGTTGTCCACAAAAAAAAGCTAACCCTACCATAGGCTACTAATTCAGGAGCATGGTTCGAATTACGGGGAGGATTGGGGGAGGTTGACCCCCCTAATTAAGGCTGGGACCAGAAGAGGCAAAAACAACACTTCAGGGGGTCTTTCTTTCCTGTAAATATTATAGAATATTTCCCATACTCATGCCTTATTTTCAAGAATCTTGAGGTATGATTTCCGACACCCCTAAAATGGACTGTACCATTTCCTAATCTTGACGTTAGTTGAAGGTCTTGTCTGGCCACATCAGCAGCAGCTCCAGTCCACCACACGCTGGTGGGGACACTGTAAATTAATGTCACTAGTTAGCTATCTTGCTTCTTTAATACACTTAACTTTCCTACCTTCAGAGTTTCGTAATTAGCATTTCTTTTACTTTAAATGAGCTATGAGCTATGTGATGTTAGCTAGCTGATAGGCCACCCTGTAATTTCATTACCACTTTTTATCATTTTTTTTTTCATATTTTATGCAATTGTTAGCCAACACTGGATGAGCAGTGAAATTGAGAATTAGTTTTTGTAAATAGGCCTACACATTTTGACATCAATATAGAGTTCATTGTAAGTATTTTCTGAGTCTTTCTACACTGGAATTCAGGAGTTTTACCTCCCCAGGTAAATGTTAAAATTCAGGTGTGTTATTTCAAATGTATTCAGTTTTATTTATATAGCGCCAATTCATTACAAAAGGCATCTCACTTTTTATATAGAGCAGGTCTAGACAATACTCTGTTTAATATTATTTACAGAGACGCAAAAGTCCCAATTCCCCAACATCAGTGTATGACTACTGCACACACACAGAGCTATAGTTTCAACACTGTGAGCTTAACTTTAGCTGTCTATTTATATTGGTGTGTTTTGTAACACAGTTTTCACATGCATCTGCATACAAATCTTCCTCTATACACTATCCCTTTCTTCTTACTTACTTGGAGAAAGCTTAAAGCCCCAATTATACAATCATTGTTATACTATTGCTTCTTTGATTTTACTTCTCACCTTTATGGGATCTCGTCTCTTGTCCGGATGGCCCCATCATCTGCTTGAGAGAGCTGACCCAATCCTTCTGTCGAGATTCATAAAGATTATCATTAATCATAATATTAAATAAAATAATTTAAAATTCCTCACACACTTCTGATCCCACTTTAACTCTTAAAGGTCCAGTGTGTAATGCTTCTGAGGATCTATTGACAGAAATGCAATATAAGATCCATAATTATGTTTTCAGTGGTGTGTAAAGACCTTAAATAATGAACCATTATGTTTTTAGTAGCCGTCAACGGACAAACGTCATCACGCGTTCTTCTTCTGCTTGTGTATTTCTGGTAGTGTAGACGCCCATCACTACATTGAATACATACAAAGAAGAAGAAGAGGGAATAACAATAATGTTAATACAGTACAGTCTCTGAGTAGTCTTCTGGTTTATTAGAAGTAAGAAGAGAAGTGACATTTGGACAAATGAAAAAGCACATGTTATTTAGCACGAGAGCCGACAGCCAGACGGAGTCGGGACAGACAGCTGACGGCAGAAATCGTGGATTTTGTGGATTTTCCCAGATGGAAGGCTATAACTTTAATGTGGGACAGATGTTTTCATAGCGGAGCTGAAGTTGTCTGTTTTCTGCTGGACAGGTAATTAACTTTGTTTGTCAGACTTTAGCCATGCAAATGCAAACTGTTGTTTGAGAGCTTTAGCTAGAAGCTGGCCATAATCACAGAGCCATGACATGTTTCCCCTGTCAGTGGTGTGAAATCTGGATTAATTTCATGGTGCCTTCTTGTTCTCCAGCTTTGTATGTTTGTGAGAATCAGCTGATCACTAATTGGCAAAAAAACGGCAGCTTCCAGCATGTCAAGATTGTATGCCTATCAAGTGACCAATAATAAATAATTTCAGAATTTGCATTAAAAATGTGATTGGATATTGCTTTTCCACTGTGCACACAAATATGTAATTTGTACTTTCACATGCTAAATGCTCATTAAAACGTTGCACCGTTTTACCACAAGCTGAAATTATGGCTGTCAGTACTACGCCGGTTGATTAAAAAAACCGCATTGTGCGCTATTTACTCACACTAAACACTGTAGCAACACGACCACATACAGCTGTTGGACAGCACTTTGTGTATGAACATTTCTATGAGTCGCAAGTACACAGAAGTGCTAATCAACAGTATAAACTAGAACTTTAACTAACTGTTGATACCCCGACAGCCATCTTGGATCACAAAGTCGGGGTAGTGTGATTCTCCCGATTTCCGAAGTCGGGATTCCAACTAGAATTTACACACTGAACCTTTAATGTTTATGACAGAAAATGGGTTGTTGAAGGTTGTAATTAAGTCTTCTGACTAATATCTTCTCCATCCACTTGCATAGAAGCGATGTTAGGGCGATGGGTCTATAGTTACCAGCATTATTAGGATATTTTACAGGTTTATTAAATGTCTTAACACACTATTACAACTTTTTGGCATTTTACCTTCTTGTTAAATAAGTGCAACATTATAGCTCAGCTCAAAGAAGAGTAAGAGAGATGTGTCTCAAAGATAAGATGTTTGGGATTGGCTGGGTGGTTGTTAAGCAAGGCTTTATGATGTAACTAGTAATTTGGTGGCCCCAATTAAACCTACTTAAGTATATTGGAAACTTTGGCGCCAATATTTGTTGAATTATATGATTGTCTGTACACAAATGTAATACTTTTACTGTATTGCTGTTTGACTGACACCAGTCCCAATATATCTGTCTGAATTTGCACGTTCAGCTGACCTGCTGTATACCAACTTAAATCTGGGGTAGGCAGCTTTGGAGAAACCAGCAACAGACAGTTGGATTTTGAAAGTAATCCAACTAGGGGGAAAAAACCTCCCTCCAAAGCCACTACTCCAAAATTGAATGATGCTTGTTTACAGTTACCAGTCCAGTGTTTGTTTTCCATCGCATGATGTAAATTAAATCTCATAAACTGATGTGCACTTCTTATGTTCATGACTCCTTCTGGCAATGACATAGATGTAAAACATTTGTATTTTAATATTCAAATGTTGATAGTGAGGTGGCTACAATTGATCGCTGTGTTAGCAGAGTATATCATATTTATATGTACATATATCTGCATCAGCACACCAAGGAGACATCAGAGTGGAGAGAAAAAAATCACCAGATGTAAGTTTAAACTCTGTTGTATCACTTCAGATTTCATGTTGTCTGTGTAAAGGTGGACAGTTCAGTATATCCAATATAGAAAATGTCCCAATAAGTGCAAGTCGTCCTAAAGTAGTTCTATTTAACATTTTGTATATAGAGTCTAATATTATGAATTGAGCTTTTTCATTTACCACGCATGATTTTATAATTGCATATATAATTGCAACTTGGCATTTTATTATTTTGCCTTCACAATGTTGAGTTTTCATGACTCCATGTTTGTTTTGAATTAACTGTTATAGTTTCATGACACGTCTTGTTTTGTGTATCACCTGTACATTCATGATCATCATGTTCTACACAGAAACATTTACTTCAAGTTCTTGTATCCCACTATTTTTAATCTGTATTTTACACAAATAAGTAACTATCGTTAGTTTAAAAAGTATTTATGAATGTGCACTGTTTGACTATGGTTTGCCTGTTTCCTCCCATCCTATATTGTTCATTCCTCTTATTGAACTAAACTTTGCATACTGGAGGGAGTGGTGCAGTTTTTTTTAACGTTCACATACAGTATGTGTTTAAGTGCATTTCATCCAACAGAGACAAGCTGTTAAGTCATTGTGTTGACTAAAATGTCAGTTTCCTCTAACAGAGCAAAGATGCAGTGGAGTCTGTTTCTGCTCATTCTGATGGGTAAGTGGATCATTTACCAGCTCTATAGCAGCACATAGCAGGACTACTTAATCTGAAGTCATAACATTTAAATTAAGAGGATGGTGTAAGATGCAGGTTGTGACCTGTGTACTCATGATTTTTGATTTAATAAACAGATGCCTGTCTTGTTATCATCTCCAACACTGCAGTATTTTCTCTGGTTTTAGGTCAGTGGTCCTTCTTCACTTGTCAACTCTATGAGTATCACTTTATTGGAGAGAATAAAACCTGGGATGAAGCACAGAAGTATTGCAGAGAGAACTACACTGACCTGGCCACAGTGACTAACATGACAGACGTGAGGAGACTCCTTGACGCTACAGGGCAACAAAGAGAAGCCTGGATTGGGCTGTACAACCAAACAAATGGCAACAAGACGTGGCACTGGTCTCTGCCAGGAGTAGAGTTCAATGATAGTGAGACAGATTGGGCTGATGATCTTCTTAAACAGCCGAATGATCATGCTGGTGTTGAGAACTGTGTGTGCATCGATCATCAGAAGAAATGGCGAGATGTCCTTTGTACTGACAATTATAAAGTTATCTGCTACGATGGTGAGAATCTGTGTCATGTGTAATAATGCTATTCAGCATGTCATCCTGTCTAACAGTTGTTTTCAATGTGAATATACACTCACCTAAAGGATTATTAGGAACACCTGTTCAATTTCTCATTAATGCAATTATCTTATCAAACAATCACATGGCAGTTGCTTCAGTGCATTTAGGGGTGTGATCCTGGTCAAAACAACCTCCTGAACTCCAAACTGAATGTCAGAATGGGAAAGAAAGGTGATTTAAGCAATTTTGAGCGTGGCATGGTTGTTGGTGCCAGACAGGCTGGTCTGAGTATTTCACAATCTGCTCAGTTACTGGGATTTTCACGCACAACCATTTCTAGGGTTTACAAAGAATGGTGTGAAAAGGGAAAAACATCCAGTATGCGGCAGTCCTGTGGGCGAAAATGCCTTGTTGATGCTAGAGGTCAGAGGAGAATGGGCCGACTGATTCAAGCTGATAGAAGAGCAACTTTTACTGAAATAACCACTCGTTACAACCGAGGTATGCAGCAAAGCATTTGTGAAGCCACAACACGCACAACCTTGAGGCGGATGGGCTACAACAGCAGAAGACCCCACCGGGTACCACTCATCTCCACTACAAATAGGAAAAAGAGGCGACAATTTTCAATCCAGTCAAAAAAGACTGGAAAAATGTTGCCTGGTCTGATGAGTCTCGATTTCTGTTGAGACATTCAGATGGTAGAGTCAGAATTTGGCGTAAACAGAATGAGAACATGGATCCATCATGCCTTGTTACCACTGTGCAGGCTGGTGGTGGTGGTGTAATGGTGTGGGGGATGTTTTCTTGGCACACTTTAGGCCCCTTTGTGCCAATTGGGCATCGTTTAAATGCCACGGCCTACCTGAGCATTGTTTCTGACCATGTCCATCCCTTTATGGCCACCATGTACCCATCCTCTGATGGCTACTTCCAGCAGGATAATGCACCATGTCACAAAGCTCGAATCATTTCAAATTGGTTTCTTGAACATGACAATGAGTTCACTGTACTAAAATGGCCCCCACAGTCACCAGATCTCAACCCATTAGAGCATCTTTGGGATGTGGTGGAACGGGAGCTTCGTGCCCTGGATGTGCATCCCACAAATCTCCATCAACTGCAAGATGCTATCCTATCAATATGGGCCAACATTTCTAAAGAATGCTTTCAGCACCTTGTTGAATCAATGCCACGTAGAATTAAGGCAGTTCTGAAGGCGAAAGGGGGTCAAACACAGTATTAGTATGGTGTTCCTAATAATCCTTTCAGTGAGTGTATATTAGGGCTGACCCCAAATAGTTGAAGATTCGATGCTTCGATGGGCGGAGTCTGATTCGACTGTCAATTTCACAGTCGAAGGATTGCAGCGGAAACAAGGATCACGCCATTTTGGCTATATGGGGGTGCTCAACGTCTAATTTTACATAGAACTACCAGTTTTCTCCCAATAAGTTAATATACAGCCTATTACAATATACATTTCAATGTTTAATGTTGTAAATAAACATGTAAAAACAATAAAACTTTCAATAAATGTTTTTAAAGTGCGTGAATAAATCCAAAATTGTAACCCTAACCATGGGTCGTCAGTGCGCATGTGTAAGCGTAGCGTGTATATGTGCAGTGGCAGTGGAAGAACGCTTGCTGAAGAGACTAAGGCCCAGCTCCACGTTGTTGTGCCGAGTTGTTCGCACCTCGCGAGACCTTCAGATAATTTATCACCATTGATGAACCACATAAAGAATATTTTATCCTTTATAAATCGCAGGCTACTTGAAATAGACCCGCGGGGAACCCCGACGTGCATGTAGTTGACGGCAGCAGTAATGCACGTAAAACCCTGCACAAGACCGGTGAATGACAGGCGAGAGAGAAAAGGATTTTCAAAAAGCCTCAGTTTAGCTGGAAATTTACAGTGTAAGTTGAATGAATAGAGATTGCAGCTCTGCAGCTTCTCAAGATTAAAGCGGAGCTAGTGTGTAAGTGAACGGAAATATTGAGCTTTCCCCAAAACGTAGATTTTTGCAGCATTTTAACGTCATCTAAATTGTATAATTTCTTTAAAAATTGTGTGAAATAGGGAATTAATAAAATGTGGAAGACATTAAAAAAAACTTGCTGCTGCATGCTTTTGAAAAAGGAGTCACTAATATAGGGGTTAGTGTAGATATTGTATGGCGTGACATGCAGTGTTTGTTTACAGTTTGTTTTTTATTGCTTTGGTACAATTATGGCAAGTATGTGGTAAAATTTCACAACTTTTAGTGCAAAACTCCAGACTCATCACACTTGTAACACAGCCAGTCTTTCATTCAAAACTTGCCATTGTGCATTCATTTGGACTGTAAACATCTCTCACCACACAAGCCATTGATTCAAAGTTTCTCGTGAAAAGTCCTGACAACAAATGGTTTAATCACCAAAACACAACATAAGGATTTTTTTTCAGTTTAGTAGTTTCAACTATCAGTGAATCCAATGACAAACAATGCAAGATACATGTTTAAAATCGCCTTAGAAGTGCTGAAAATAGTATGCTGCAGTACTGTAAAAGACAGGTTACAGTTTTCACATTAATCAACACGCTTTCGTTACCCAATTTTTACAGAATATATCATTTCCATGATATCTATCCTATATGTAAGTCAAGTCAAGATCAAGTTGTGATCAATGAAGACATCCTATACAATCATTTGTCAAATTTGTTTTTATTTTTCCAGATATATTACAACATAGGTATACACTCTATAATCAAATGTACAGTTACAGTAAATCAAACAAATTACAGTAAAGCCAGTTTCATCAACAAAGATGTACTTATGAGGGTTCACATCAGCATCAAGCGCATCACCTTCAAAAAATATATTTCGGTTATTTTGGTCTTTTTACAGTGTAGTTTTAATATACATAAGTAGGCGATGCATCAAATAGTAACAGTAGTGCTGTACCTGAACATATTCAGCCCTCAGTTATTTCACCTGGTCATTGATTCTCTCAAAAGGCATAGGGTGTATTTGTTTCATTGATACCTGCTCCTGCTTGCCGGTCAGCACACACACACGGCCACGACTACGGGGTTTTCTGTCAATTCTCAGCATTGAAAAGAATATACTGTCGATAGATCATACTGTAAGAATACTGCAACAGAGAAGCATATCAAAAGTATTGTGAGCATTGCTTTTTGAAAGACAATTACTTCATATGTAAGGTATTTCTTTGATGACACACTGATTAGGTGTGGTGAAAAAGTTACTGTGTAACTTTGTGTGTTGTACTTAGTCAACTGAACGTGTGATTACATTTTTGAAAATACAGCCTTTTTGATGATCTGCTTTGTAGTTTTGTACTAAGAGTTGTGAAATGTTACCACATACTTGCGATAATAGTACCAAAACGATAAAATAACTTTAAAATGATTAATGTTTATTTTATCTTTTGCTATATAGATATTACATTAAGTCTTGTCAATGACTATAATATGCAGAAGAAAAAAGAATTTTATAAGTTTTCTTTTAGCCTGTTTTCTAAGTTAAAAGCAGAGCTTCAAAACTTCTTTTTTTCTTTTTTTCACCCAAAATATCCACATGGTTTAACATACAATAACTGCAGTAGCCTATTAAAGAACACCTTTTTCAAGATTAGATTTTTATTGATCAGATCCTGATCCTTGATCAAATAGCCTACTTGTAGCACTTGTAATCTGTAGCCAAATTGTATGTAAGGTTCTTCAATTATACACAATTAAAAACATACAAAAATAATAACTCCACCCACACAGAACTTGGTCCAACTCAACCTGCTAAGTCAAATTTTTACCCATCATGTCTGTGATATTAGATAGATGCTTTATTCTGTAATGGCCATGTGACTTATACAACGAGTCTTTCTGTAATATGCATATGGTATCTTTTTAAATGTGGTATAGTATTAAAAGAGTTAGACTATTACTTTTGCTATGCTGTTATTACTATTACTACAGCTGGAATCGGCATGCACCCTCCCACAATATGGCACATCCTCCCTACAGTGTGTTCACTAGCAGGGCGCATCACTAGGAATCACGCATGCGTCAACGCCGGAGACTCTTGATTTGACAACCCTCTACCACACAGCCCACTATATAGCAAGCCTTTCCGTTACTAGCGCACCATCATCTGCACCTGCCTGCTCCGTAGTTGTGGTCGGGGCGCTGGGAGGGGTCATTATTTCGCAGGGAGCCACAGGAGGAGGAGACATTTCCGAGACACCGACAGAAGCGTGTAGCCTCAGATTCAGCACCACAGGATCGAGGAAAGCTTCCAGATTGAGTCGATTTTCTCTGTTCACCGTGGGTTAATCGCAACACTTTTTGGGGGGAATACTCAGTGAAACCAGGAGCTGTACACGGTTTGTGGACCTGCAAGAGGTGTCATATCCAACGGTTAAAGGTGCGTAGCGTTAGTTAGTTTGATGCTGTGTTTTGCCAACTGGGTATTGTTTTTTTTTTTTTGCTAGCAGCCTGGTAGCGTTACACTGTCTGACCCGCGGTGTTGCTAACATTAGCTAAGGCGAGGTCCGCCTTTTCATTAATCATTGTGCTTAAGCTAGGTAAATAAATCCCAGCACCGAAATACTTTGCAGCCCATTATTAAAGTACAACTTGCCTCCATAGCTTTTGTTTCCGGAGCTGGGCTGTTCTTGTTAGCTAAAATCTCAGTGTCGCCCACTCTGCTAACGTTATCTAAACCGCACTCCGAGCACCGCTATCCAGTGAGCCCAGTGCTGAAAGCCTGCTCCGACTGAATTGTGCCAGCCTGTCGGGCAGAGACGAGCTAGGCTGCTAGGCTAGCGGAGAGGCTAAGCTAACTGACAGCAGCCACTTTTAGGCTAGGAAAATAACGGTCTCACATCTGCATTAACGGCTGTTTAATCGTCCAGAGGCTGGTTCGTAATCCTGCAGCTTCCTCACTCACTTAAAGACCACTTAACCTCTTCCCTTCGTGTGTTTGCGGCGCTCTTAAATTTCTTTGTCTGATCATTTTTTCCCTCTTTTGTTGTGGTGAGTTTATTCGAACCGTGCGTTCAAATAAACTCACCTCTCGTTTTCTGCCGCTCGAGTTAACGTTAAATATAACTAATTCAAATATTTTGCACATGGTTGTGGATTCCGTATTAAGTCGTCGTGCTGGACTCCGAGCCAGTGTACAGCCTTGCGCCTCACCCTGCAAGTCTAACGTTACTTCAAAGTCAAGTGTCTGTTAACTCTTTTTAACAATGAAAACAATTAGTTTAAGTAACCTGGCAGGCTGCGTAAAACACAGCCGAATCAAGCGTGACTATATTCAGTGTCACCCGCCCCTGACCGTGCTGTGCTGTTAGGGCAAATAGTGAGCTGACCTATTCAGCTAAAGCTAAAGATAAATGTCTTCTGTCTGCCTTGTATGCATACTGATGGCCCAGTGTCCTCCTGTTCATCAGCTATTGCAAAAATGTACGTTATCAAAAGTGTGCGTATGTGTGTTGTGGTGCGCTGGGTGCAACACTACCATGCAGGAGTCAGACCACAGCTTTTGTGAGTGTAGTGTGCCACATTTTCTTCCTGTAACTGGATATATGCAATCTCAGAGGCCTCCATGGGTCACATAGTGGCTGGATTTAGAATCTGAAGGTTTGATTGGCAAGGAGGTATGCTCAGACTGAAGTGTCAGGGCTGTGTCCCCCCAATGACATGGTGAACATATAGGGGATATGTTGTCATTTCATTAGCCACATGAAGGGACAGCCTGCAAAGGCTAAAAGAATCTAATAATTCACATGTGTTTAAGAGAAAACTTACTGCTGTAGTTGTTTAAGAGAAAAGCATTCAACAATAATAATAATAATAATAAGGGTGAAATATAATAAGCCTACATTTGTTATATCACTTGATATCCATCATAATGCAATGAAATCAGTCAAGGGCTGCAACTGAGTATTTTTTTATATTCAATAAATCTGGCAATTCCTTTTTGTTACTATATTTATCATTTAGTTTCTAAAATGTCAAAAAATAGAGCATCTTTACTTATTTGTCAGACAAATAGTCTAAACTCAAGGATATTAATTTACATCATAAAAAGCAGCATTGGAGAAGGTGGGACCAGCTATTGTTTGTATAATCACTTAAACAATTCATTCATCAAATGTTTTTGTTAACAAATACATAAAACAATAAATCATCTACTGATGTTTTAGGCACTTGTTCAGTCTGGCCCTTACTCGCAATGCATTTTAACATTTCCCACAGAAAAGCAGTGTCGTAAGGAAAAAAAGTGTGTGTTTGCAGGGATTTTGCTTAACAAGTACCATATAAATTACTAAAGATATCTTTTACTAAATATTGACTAGAAACAGACAAGGCAAGAGATGTGATTCCAGGCTCCCAAGCATGGACAGACTCTTTACTACTCTTTGGGAAATAACTGCATATGTGTATCACTGCTTAAGACCATCTTTATGCAAGGCCTATTGTTCAATCTTTATTAGGTTAGGTTATTTTGTTGTTTTTATTTTACAGTAGACTACATCCATATTCAGGATTAGGATGTCATGTTAATTACTAAAGCATGCTGCGCAATTGGTAAAGAAAAACTTGTATGACATTTTATAATCACTGTTTTCACTTTTTTTTTCATCACTTTGATCCTGTGGACAAACTTTTGGTTTGATTTCAGAAAATAAAACTCTATTTGAAATACAAAGGTAACACATTTTGACAAGGCCGGGGTCTAAGCGATTTGTCCCTGACTGAGCAAAATCAGTCTCGTTTGAGCTCGTTCTTATTACGACACACACTTATTTTCAGCTAGCATGTAGCTCACCTCTTATTCCTCATTCCTCATGTTATGACCAAATTACAGGGTTTGACAGCCACCTCTGTGTAATCATATGAATGTCTCGGCTCAGTTACTATATACCATTTGCTGCGTAAAGGCTGTTTCTGTTACTGGGGATAAGCAAAAGCCATAATTTATGGGTGAGACTGTGCAATCAATGGCAGTCTGGAGCGCATTGTGTTCTCCGTCTCCTGGGAGAGGAAGCGATATTGGCTGAACACCATGGAACCCCCTGTTGTTGTACTGAAGCAGAGCTTTGAGGTAGCCATGGTACCCCCGCTAACTGGAACAGGATTGCCTCTCCTCTTAGGCCTTCTCTCCCTCCAGCTCTTGCACAAATGTTTGATGCTGTTTAAGAGATGAGAGATGAGGCAATAGAAAAAACACAGAACGATCAATAGTTGTAGCACTCGTGTCTACCACATCAATTTTACTCCTCCTAACCCTAGAGTTTGGATTACCCTCTCCTGCACTGCATTGAACTGACAGCAAACATTATCACTGTTTTTTTTAAAAAACATATTGCATATTATTATTGGTTCTATAAGGACAGATGATAACTCTTCTATGTTGATTAAATGTGTTTCTTAAAACAATAACACATTACAGTTTGAGCGAAATCTGAGTGATATTTGTTTTGTGATGTTTGTTTTGCAACAAATAAACACCTGCTACTTAAGCCTTCTCAACAATATGAGACATATTTTGGGCATATGTTAGGTTGGCTAGATTAATATGCTGTTTCCATAACTGTTTATATGACATTATCCCACACTGGACTATAAAGATATAAAAGAAAACAGCATATTATTTCAGTAGGGGACAATAAAGTAGATGACCCAGCAATGCTTGAAAGTATAGTGTCAGCAGCTGCTTGGTGCAGCAAGAAAGAACAAGGTTATTTTCCTAAGTTACTCTTCTTGTGTATTAGTCTGTCTAAGACCACCCCCACATCCACAATGCCCAGCAAAAGAGCTGTTGCAGTTAACGTTTATGTATTGTTACAGCCTAGCTTAATTCTCTACAGGACTATAATAATAAAAAAAAAATCAATCCATCCACCGTCCTTCCATTACTCCGAAGTCTGTGGGTGGGTGTGGTTGAATAACATTTCAACACAAAACTGCTCGCAAAGCATTGCAAGTTAGTCAGTAGCCAGGCTGATATTTTGTCTGTTTTTTGTGAAGCTAATAGATTTTAAATAAATGAAAAGTGCAAGAGAATGAAGTGCACCCCTTGTGCCATCACAGCTTTACTTGTGTGGAAATAGACAATCAAAATTTTATATCTCACGCAGCTCAGATCTCATGATAGAGCTAAATTTTTAACGGCGCCTCAGAATTGTAGGAATCCTGTACTCTCAGCAAACAAAAGCTGCTAACAGATCTGCACAGATTTGGATGTGTAAAGGTGTATTCAAAAGCAGTGTGTAAGAGGATGAGGTTGAGTTGATGCTGTGGTGTCCAAGTCTTGATGTTTCAAAGAAGACACAGCACTGATCTGCCATATGCATATTGTTTTCATGCAGCTAGTTATCTATATTGCATTTGCTTGAGGTCAGCTGATGTAATATGACTCGGCATGTAGCAATATACAGTAGATGGTATGGGCTGACTTGATGTGGTGATGAAACTGGATAAAATTACTAAAACCCTTGGTGATCAGCTGGTAAACTAAAGTGCTAATTTGCTTTCTGCTTTTAAGGCTGTTTAACTGATGTGATTACATTTGGAAAATCTGCAGTGAGACTTGCAGGTAAATGTTTCTGCACAGCCAAGCCCCAGTAGCTAGTCAAATCCATCAGCCACAAATCTTTTAATCAGTCACTTTTTAAAGCAAACAAGTGGGACATTTGTCTTTTTTAAAATCAATTTGATGTTCTTTTCCTATATAATATCATACTAATTGCTTACCATGGTGACCATAGTAGACTTTATTAGATTTTGTGCATTTTTAAACTTTATAATAGTCTTTTTGTGTCTCTTTGTATGCATAGGCCTATCTCAAATTTAGTTTTATCATTAAATATTTCTCTGCAGTGAGTGGTTCAAAAGCTAGCTGTTCAAATGTTTCTATTCCTAGTCTTAAAAGTGACCTCTTTAATGATAGATAAGTGTTTCCTAAAAACTCTCAACTCTCCATCCTCAGGCATTTTTCAAGTCTACTTTATCCCAGGTCCTATGTTACTAGGGTTAATGTATGATAGTGGTTAATAA
This sequence comes from Micropterus dolomieu, assembly GCF_021292245.1. Taxonomy (NCBI): domain Eukaryota; kingdom Metazoa; phylum Chordata; class Actinopteri; order Centrarchiformes; family Centrarchidae; genus Micropterus; species Micropterus dolomieu. Next base: position 11,613,603 of record NC_060153.1, on the reverse strand, counting down.
GGGCAACGGCATGGTAAGGTTAGCCAAACCAAACTACTCAGTTAAGCTTTTAGCTAACTGCAGGTCAAGGATTTTAGGCACAGCTATATGGTTGGTGTATTATACTATAAGATTACACATTTTGGTTAATATGCTAGATGTTTGGTGATTTTTTTATTATGTTAAGGGGACATACAATGTTCTTGGAAACATCGGGCCCTGGGAATGGGCAGTCAGTGTGCTCACTTATTTGACAAGGGGGCTTCCAGCTGAACTGTTGTTGGGAATCCTTCAAACTAGCAAAGCATGGAAACCAAGCATCTCTCTTTACAAAATCACAGTTGCTCTTTGATAACAACTTTCATTAAGGGGCGAAATTACCTGTTACAAAGTTTTAGTCGCACTAGTGTAAACACTCATGGAGAGGGAGCAAAAGCAGTTCATATCCCTTAAGAACCAAGAGAGTAACAAGAAAACAGCACATTTTCTCATTGAGATGTTGTAACTGGAATGTGTTGCCAAGCTGCTGCCAAATCATTTATTTTTTCTTTTTTTTTTACAACTGTTTTAATGATTCTCCCTCAGCCTCCCACAGATGTCACAGTCTCTGGGGAAAAGTAATTGATTTAGAAGGCTGAATTCTTAATAGTATTTTTCTTCTGTTGGTTGGTGACCCTCATCGTTTCTGAGTTTATGAAGTGACAACTAAACCTTTGTTCACAAGTACATGCAGAACCACCTCAGCTATTCTCAGAATTGATCCTGCTGATGTGGCTCATTTCATGACCTTTATAGCTGGCTACATCTCACTCTAGGAATTGTTGAAATGTTATTCATGCGGACTAGGATGGCTGTGAGCATCAAAGACTCTCGTTTTAAAGTTGAAGCTGCATGTCCAAGTCACTTTGAATCTGGTAGTCATAGTAAGACATGGATTCACTTTGGGCCATGTTAGTGGTCCAGTATGATTTTGTCATGTGTCATAATGATGGCTATAGATATTAATAATAATTTAAGACTAACTTGAGCGCACCCCAGTTGGCAGCAGCGAAACAGGGCTGCTACACAATCCACTACACAGTCCACTAAAGTGCTTGTTTTTGCCACTTGCCGCTTGTTTTTTTATCCCTACAAAGACGGGTTTTTATGAAACAGTAAGATTTTTTTTGTTTAACGAGAAACAGTCACAATGTTGCTCTCATCAAAGCCACCAGACTCCATTGATAAAAACAGTAATTTTACCTCGCAGAACATAGGAGTTGCTGGTTTGTGTTGTTGTGTGACTTTGGTTTTTTAAAGTGCTAAAAACACCAAAGTCACACAATAGCATAAATTAATCGATCGAGGCAGCACTAGGCCAGAGGGGTAAGATTACTGTTTTTGTCAAGGGAGTCTGGTGGCGTAGAGATGCGCCACATAGCCAATATTTATGTTTAAACAAAAATAATAGGTCGGTCTCTATAAGGATCCTTTCCACAATGTTGTCAGAGACTGAGCCTGTCAGTGGCAAAAAAAGCACTTTAGTGGACGTACTTTGAGGAGGGCGAAATTGCCTACAAGGATTGCGTTAGAGCCCTGTTTCACTGCTGCGGACTGCAGCACACTCGTTCAATTCTGGACCAAATTCAAATAATGATGTACCAATTTGTCACATAGACACAAAAACATGGGCTAATAAGATCCAGGTTGAAAAATACAGAAGCTAACCTCTTTAAGCTATACATAATATTGTTCTTTCAATGACACAGATATGCTTGTTCCTACAGCATATGTGAAACTTACATGAGATAGTTAGAATATGTGAAAATAACCCAGGATATTTACACAACTGATCCGGCTACCAACAAATAAAATAAATCTACAGTTTTACTCTGGGGTGACTGTAATTTATACAGTATGTTCCTGTCTTTACCCGCACTCACTACAAAATGTAATTATTTTTTACCTGTTAAGACGTTAATGAAGTTACAGGGAACAACAAGTGTGGATGCGGATGCCAGCTATGGATTGAAACTGGTCTGGATAATAGCTATAAACTAGGTTCTGTCAGCCTCAACAGTAAGGACACACGTCTCACCTCCATAGAAACAGGCATTTGGTGGATTTTGTAGATGTTGCATGTAGGCATCAGTGAATGGACACTAACAATGCAGTCTGGTGAACTGAATGTAATTTGTATGCAAACATTGGGTGTCATTCTTACTCGCATAATAGTTGTTTCTCTAGCCGTGAGAGGTCATGTTAACACACATCTGGTACTAGAAAGTTAACTCTCTGCTTCTGCTGTGTCTTTGTCCTCTTCTGTGCCACCTGATTGTTTTAATTCTATCAAAAACAAATCTGTACAGAGAGTCTTGCTAGTGGCCAATTCAGCTCTCTCATCCTCTTCAGTTTTTCTGTGCTTCCGAGGCATCACTCATCTCTCTGATACTCATTCTCTATCCACCCCCACCATAGGCTACATCTGGGACCAGGGTGGGCCCCAAGTATTGGCCCAGCTCCTCCCCCACAGTGTGTGCTCTCTATCTCGGTGCATTAACTTTTCTGTTGTTAGGTGACTGCTTTTCTTCACTCGTCTTATGGAAAATCTATAAGCTGACCAGGGGCGATTCTAGGATTTGATATCCAGGGCTTAGCCTTAAAGCTTGGAGTGGGAGGCTGGAGGCATATTCTTTCAGGGCTTTTTTCCCAGTTTCAGTTCAGTTTAAGTACAGAGGTTTTGTGCAATTTGAAATGACCTATTAACTTAAGGAAAGATAGATCTTTTCTATAAATAAACAAAAAGCTGGCATGTTAAGGGCTTAGAATTGTCGAGCTGCTTACTGATGTTCACTGAAATGTCTGAGTGCAAACATTTTTAAGTTTTAAGTCTTTCCTACTTTCTCAGAAATTTTCCTCATACGTTTGTTCACTTTGCTTCCTATTATACTCCTTTCTCTCTTATTCCCATATAGTCTCGAACATTTACCCATTATTTACCTATTATACTATCCCCTCATCAGAGCAAGGGACCTTTGCTGTCAAAATAAATAAGACTAAAATAAGACATTAAATTCCATCCATAGTGTACATTAGAGTGATGATTAAGATTTCTATTTTACCGATAGTAGCCTAAAGATACTGATAGAGATAATGTAAATTATGGACATGAAATAATGCAGTTTTCATTTTGACGTGACTTTTAAAAGTATAGTCTATACTGTAAAAGCAGATGGCGATCCATGGTCAGATTTCCACATATCAACCAGGATTACAAACTGGTAGAACAAATACTTTATGTGTGTGTCTAAGAACACGTAAATATCTAACCTGATAATCAGAGTGAACTGCCATTTTGTTTCCTTGCTGTATTCAGTCAGACATTGTGTTCACTATAGTTGTTTTGTCTATTTTGTTTTATTTTAACCAATTACTAATTCTGTGATAACTGATGCTAGGAGGTAACAGGTATGGTAATGCCATTTTCCTGAGTCTGGCATGGATAGATCGCACTTACAGAGCTCTGGTTGGCTTGTTTTTTGGCTTGTTCCGTTTACCTGCTACACAGCTTTCAGTGAGCACAACACCAAACCTATATGGAAAAAAAATTCTTGTAGGTCTATATTTTTATATCTGTTTCAGGGAAAACCTACGTAAGAAGATGAATGTTGTTTTTTTTGTCTTGAGTTGACAATGTCTTGTGTATCTCATGCCGTGACCAATGCTGAACAATGAAAAGCTTGATTATTGGTACCTCTGTTATAATTGTCCCCCTTCTGTCGTTGCAGCTGCGTACTGATCTTTGGGCTGTATTTTTTGGTGTATTGTCATTTCTGTTAAAAACAAAACAAAAGCCATTACTGGACACAGTTTTCGACAGGACATCATACCAGGATGACACTAACTTCTAAAAATCAGACATTTCACATTTTCAGTGATTTTAATCTCCCACCCCAAAAGGCACACAACACAGCAGTGGTAATTTTAGATTTCTGTGTTTTGGTTTGAAATACAGTATGGGCTACAAAACAGCAGATGGCTGTGCTAAATTTCTGCAGTATAATAAATTTAAGATTAAATATAACCACAAGCAGTAGGCTAATAAAAGGGGTTTAAGTCACTTATAAATATAAGTATTCAAATTCATGCATGTAAAGCTTTTGCCAATATAGAAATAATTGAAGTTTCGTTTTTGAGTAGATCATTTTGTACATGCAGAAAATACTAAACTGTTTTAGAAGTGCAAGATTGTCTCTCACAAACTCTCACACACAAATCTCATGTCTGATGTGGGACCTGTATTAAACCTGCTTTAACCCGTTTATGCTAGTCCATTGTCATGGGTTAATTCCACAACATGACACACACATAATGGGAATAACCCAGGGGTCCCATAACAGTACCCAGTAATAAGATTCAATCTTTGGAATATAGTTCCTTGCACATTCTGTGTTTTACTAATAATCTTTCTTTATACAAAAAAAAAAAAATAAATAAATATATATACACACAAGCCTGATATGCCAAACTACCTTAGCACACACAGTACACAGTACTTACCAGAACCATGAAAAATCAGGTGGATACGTCACACTTTCACGGAGTTATATGGAAAAGGTTGTTTTCAATCACGGAAAGTAAATTCACACAAGCGGTCATTTGTTTTGAATGATGACTTATGTTTAGTGTTTTATATGCCATTGTCATGGTCACATGACAGATTAGTTACTTAGTACTTTAACACATCTTGAAGTTTTAAATTCAAACTGCAGGAGGGGGGAAGAGTCCATCAGGCTGCAGGCTAGACCACCAGGATACTCACAGCCAAATAATAGGGTTTTCACAGTGGACGAGGAAAACAGGCTGCAGTGGACCAAAAAAAGGGCAGCCAAGATCTAATGCGCATTAACACATTAAAAAGGACACCCCTGTGTTTCATCTCTCACCTCACCTCACCTTTCGTTTAAAGTCAAATTAAACCCAAGTTGTTGCACATTTTTACAAGATAGCACCTGTTATTAATAGTACACACGTGAGTTGTTGATCACAACAACAAATTATTTCTGTCTGTAACGTTATCTTTTAAAATAACGTATATCTGAAAAATGTTTAAATTGTCCCGGCTCTCCCCTACAGAGCTGTTAGACTTTAAGTTTTGTAAAAGTGCTCCCTGCAGTCATTGTTTACACTTGAGATTCAATATGGCAGGCGAGTGAGATAAGTGGTGTGATTTCATACGGTTTCTTTTTTGGAGCACCTTATGAGGTGTTAACCTGCACTCCTCAATCATATCCAATTATCTGTGAGATTAAAAAGAGCAGAATTTATGGTTAAGGTTAATCACTGCCAATATCTACTATAAGGTTGCAATCCTGTAAACACTCTAGTGTGACAAAGAGTAATCCTTTAGGTGTTAAAGAAACCCATGTTCCCTCTTTCAAATCAAAGCTGAGCATTTTCCGATGCCTAAGGTAAGGTAACTTTATTATCCCCGAGGGGTAATTTGCGTTGACAGCAGGTTTGCAAAGCTAGGTCAGATGACACTCATTGTCCTATTCAGACCAGTGCATTATCTTCCTATCAACATTAGTGTGAAATGGCTCTTAGAAAGTGCAAAAAATGTTTTTCAATTCATGTTGTATCAATAGTGTTTAACAAACTTTTAATTAAATTTAAATTAAATTAATATTAAATTGTTGTTTGAAAAAAAGAGTACTTTGAATGGTGAGAAAACAAAATCTGTCTTGCGAGGCAGGAGAATAACAGATTGATTAATGAGTAAAACGATTAGATGGGGTTATTTTCACAGTATGGATTGGCATCAGAGACCTTTCCTCATAAAACATTTAATTTTGAAGTATGTTAACTCCTGCAGTGTAAAACAGTCGTCTTCTCTACTTTGACCATTTTATGTTGACACAGATGCGTTGCTGTACAGCTGCGGTAAAAGAAGTATTTGCCTTTTAGTAGGGACGTTCAAATGATATTTGCTCTAACTGTGCATAGCCATGAATTTAAGAGTTCATCTTGGAAAATAGTTTGGAGGTACCCAGGTATACACTCCTCTTCTGCTTTGAGATTCTCATTTTTGGCATTCAGACTTAGTTTGAGTCTAAATCTTGTTTTGTATTCTCAGCAGCCTATAATACTCACAATGTTAATTTATATATAGACATTGTACGTTATGCATTGTTTGCTTTTTATATATATTATATATGCATCTATTTTGTTCATCTACTTGTCTGTACATTGTAGTTAAATGTTTATGCTTAGCTATCTTTGTTCAGCTTTGTGTCTGTCTATCTTCCTGAAAAACTTTGTAGGAACTGTGTATGTGCATTTAGAGCAATGAAAGACTGGCGTCATAAAATACGTGGCCAATAAAGCTCATTCAGATTAAACATGGCATAAAGACTTGAATAGAATATAAAAACCCCATATAAAAACAAATAATAAAAACAAAAGAACAATGGTTTGTGCAGTTTGTTAGGAATAGCAATTGGAACAGAAGTGGTAACTTCTTTTAGCAGGTTCAAAAGATGGCCTGGTAGCAAATAACAAGTTCCAGGTATGGTTGGAAATATGTCAGTATTACCATATTGGACTATTAAAAATGTTGAAGCCCTCATAGTCCATCCAATTATTATTTATATTTCCTAATAACGATGCTATAACCATTAAAGCTTTAGTAATAATTTACACACTTTGAGGCTACAGCACGACTACACGTTTTAATATCTTTAATATAGGACATTAAAATAATTATGCTTCTAGTCTTGTTTAAAGTCTTGTCCTCAGTTTGAAAAAGTTAAATATAGAGACATATAATGTAGGATGTAAGCTATATGGCGACGTGAATATGGCATCTAAATCTGAGTATGTGAAATAGATATCACTTTCCCCCGCTCATACTATTGGATACTAAAGACTGATATCAGTTGTCAGAGAAACATACAGCATTTTTCACTAGAGCATGACCAATATGAATATGGCTCACATGTATCAATTATGTCATCCGCAAACGGTTATATTTCTTTTTGGAAAGAAAGAAAGAAAAGAAATATTTTTCTTTTGGAAATCATTCACAAGTGAACTAATCTGTTGTTTAGGTATGGGGACGTGTTGTGTAAATACAGTGCTGTTAGCCGCTGACACTAAAGGTTTGGAGATCTAGAACAGTGTTTACATTTTCCCCTTCTGTTAATGTTCACAAGTAGTGAGGCCTGGCTTGCAGACACAAAGCCCGATTAACGTATGTCATACTCAACTCAGGTCTAGCATTTCCAGTAAGAAATGATCTGTATCTATAGGATGAAGGGGGATAGGACCAGGGTTTTAAAAGATTATGTAAAACACACGATCTGACAGACACTGGCTTGCAGGAACAGCAATATAATTCAAACTTGTCTGCTGTATCCCAATATAGGATTTTTATGGACGCATTCCAGCCAATCAGGGGCAGGTGTTTTCCGGTGTGTGTATTATGTTTTTTAAAGAAGGCTTTTGAATTCCTAAGAGAACACGACTGCTTTGAGAATTTTACAGGTTGTGCTCTACTTTGATCAGCCTATTTTGGCCGCCCTGAGAACATGGCTCTGGAGAGCAGCGATATGACAGGTTGAGCCTTGACTTCTGCTTTTAGAGACTCCCCCACTGCTCCATGTAAGTGTGTGTATGTGCTTAACTCCGCTGTGAATCTGGGTCAGTGCAGTGTTGGCATTTTAACTTTCCATAATGACAAATGACAGGGATTGTAGTCACAAAGTTAGTGTCATATGGTAAAGAAGCTCTAATGCCCATTTTATGCAGTGCAAGCAGAGTTTAAAAATTTTTATGTTTTTATCCGTGTATTTGCAAAACTCTAGGCCCAAGAATATACTGCGGAAAATAGTTCTTTCTCTCTGAAAACCCACAGTATGTATTATTTTAAAGACATTTTTACTCGCACATTGTAATGACACAAAGAATCAGCTTAATGTACACAAATTTCACTGGGAGTCCATCTCTCTCATGACATATTATGTGCAAAATCCTGTTCATCTTGTATCTATGAAAGAAAGGTAGCAATAAATTAAGAGCTTTTATTTTCCACGGGGGCATGTCCAGGGAGTGGTCTGGGATGGCACAGGCCACCCTTGACATCTGATTGACCACACCAATCAGAGGTGGGACTTCAAGGTGCAAAGTATATTTATAATTTATATTTAAGTGACACCCAACCTTAAGGGTAAGGGTTACAGTTGTGGATTTATTCACACACTTAAAAAGTTTTATTAAAAGCAATTTGTTTCACAATTTTATTTACAGGCTCCTTATATTTTGATATTATATCATAATTGGCAGTATTGGGGAAAAAAACTGTCGTTCTATGTAAAATCAGACTTTGAGCACCTCCATATAGCCAAAATGGTATTATCCTCACTCATAACACCGCTGCAAAGATTTGACTGTGAGACAGTCGAATCAGGCTCCGCATATCAAGCGCATCGAATCAGGCTACGCATCGAATCTTCGACTATTCGGGGTCATTCCTAAAGTAGACGTGAATGTGTACTTCATGCCACCCTTGCATGAATCATTGCAGTCTCTCACTCTGAAAGACTCTTATAATGCTACTTTTTTAAACATCTAGTCCATGTTTTTGTAAGGAACTATGCTGAAGCTGCTTTCCTTAGCAACACAAGGTTTCATAGGCACCCCATTAAACCTTAAAACTGCTTTCTGTGAATCTTATGAACTAAGATGTGATTACAGAAAATTGTTTCAGCGTTAACCTTGTGATTGTTACTTTATTTTCGTATGCGTCTGTTGAGTGAATGTGTTGAAGCTACATGTAAGCAATCCTTCGGATTTTCAAAATACCAAACCCTGCTAGTTTTAGCACTTGTTTTGACCTTATTTCTCTGCTCCCTGAGTGCTTATCATGTATTAACCTCATTTGTTAATACATTCATGGTAGGAAAGTTAATCCATGTTAGCATGCACTCACAGAGGGAAGAGTCTTGATTTTGACTTTTTTTTTCAAGATCATCAGACAAGAGATATGTTAAGAGATAGTGAACCAAAAGGAGCCACTTCAAATCATACTGTACATTAACTGAGCTTTGAATATAATCGATCTGCTTTATTAGCATATAGCCATATACTGTAGCGTTGTACTATGAGAGCATCCAAATGAAGAAAAACGGTAAAGAAAGGAGGCAAAAAACAACTTAACCTGAAGTTCAGCTCCTTCACCTAATGTGACTGCCTTTTTAACAACAGCAGAAGTCACATAAGTTGAAAGATACAGTCCAGAGATTGAGGTGAGCTTTGCAATGTGAGTCTCAATTGCACAGTTCTTTAGACAATCTGCTGTTTAACTTAGATGTTTTTTTTCATTACAGTTTATTTAAAACATTTTTTTTTAAACCCTTAAGCTCAGTGGGGTTGTATTAGGTGAATGTGAGGAGTGAACAGCTGGCATGGGGGTAGCAGTCTTTTGCTATGGGGATGTGTTTCTACAGTAAGCAATTTCAGAATGGGCCAGCTGGGACTGGCCCCGTCTACTGCCAATGTCGATGAGGCAGAAGGGAATAAAGAATGTGAATAAGAATGACAGATCTGGGCCAGAGGCCTCTACTACGACACACAGTGGGTTAAGATGGATGAACAGTAGGAAATCTGGCAACCTGGCATTATTGATGAAACCACAACCCAGACATTAAAGCTCTCTCAGAAGAGCACAGACCTTTAGAGTAAAAAACATTTTCAGGCCTTCACTTCACCCTGGTGTCATTACATTTTTGTCCCCCAAAAGGAAACCTGGACAAGAACAATGAATCAAGCTTTTTGCATCAGTCAACTCATCAATCAATCAAACACAGTAGTTTGACAGGACTTGAGGGAATGATGCATGTCATTGTTCTGTTCTGACATTTTTGAGATTACATATGCTGTGCTGGTTTGAGGGGTGGGATGGAGAGGAGCGCTGTTCAAGTTAGGGCTGTGCGATATGATAATATCTATCGTTTGACGATAGAAAAACATCTATCGTTTACATTAATGCTCTATCGTTGCTTTGCGCCGCAGTGAAGTTAGTTTGAAGTTGGACTTCAACATCAATCAAATGTCCATTGTAAACTAATATCCAACTCGAAACTAACTTCACCGTGGTCTTGGTTCTTCCACAGTTGCATTTGCATTAAAAATAATGGACGAGCCACACAACACTATCCAGCAGTGCCAACCATAATGCGTGTGTCAGTCAGGAAACACTAAATGACTTGCCCATGGACATGCTGCTGTTGTGATGTTAGCTGTTGTAGCAGTAGGGTTGTGAGTGTCGCTGTCTGAAGCTGCTGTGCTGCTCTGGATCATCTCGTCCTCGCATGTTAGCTTTGCAGCTGCAAGTAGCATCAGTTTGCTAATCCACAACCTACCTGACATTAGTTACATTACTTGCTCTGTCGTTGTTCACTCTATCATGGTATTTGTCATGGTGTTGGATTTCTCCTAAATCAAATACCCCACCGTTACAAGGCAGAGAAATATACCGAGTTACAGTTGGAAATGCCATATTTCATTGAATTTACTAGAAATTACCTATATCGGGATATGATTTTTTTGTCATATTTCACAGCCCTAGTTCATGTTTTAATTTACTTGCATAGTGGGACTAGAAAATGCTCACAAGTCAAGTTTATTTAAAGTGCATTTGTTTTACAATTGCTGCTGTGAATGTGGGGTAAAAACATTTATAAAGAAAGTTTTCACATTCAGAGGCAAAAAGTACTGTTTGCAAAGAATTCTCTTCCTTAAGTTGATTACAAGTTGATCTAAAATGACAACTGTTGTAGCTATTTATCTTTATGTACATTAGTTGGTGAATATGCAAAGTTTTGGCTTTTGTCTGATAAATGCGCTCTATATGCAGTTTTTTCTGTTGAGAAAAACCAAGAAAGTAGTGAGTATTTTCCTAACAGTCTAGAAGATGATGTCAGTTTCAGGGAGCTTAATTAGCAGCCAGCTAGTTCAGTAGTAGAGTAGGTGAGAATAACTTGACAGCCCTTCTTTTTGAAGACAGATTCGGCAGCTTTCCTTTATGATATTAAAGGTTTCCTGGCAGAGCAGGGTAAACAAGGTGAGAGGAAGCAGGAGTGATGCAGAGGCTTTGGCCAGAGGAATATGCCACTGCTGAGAAAACAGCAGCACCGTGAAAAATATCAGAGTCCTGTTGTAATGCAATAAACAGAGTTTACTGGTGTATGACACTGTAACTTCTCAAACACCAGGGTTGAAATTATTCTTGACATATTATATAACCAAAACAATAATATAAAGCAGTTTGTCAAGATATTGACAATAAGTGCAAAGTCGTAGTAAGTGTGTTAGTTCTAACGAACTAAACTGGAAATCTTGTTTAAACTGACTCCTACTGCCTGCTCTAATTTAACAATTCAATGTCACTTTAAGCATTAAAAGAACATAGACAATTCATCCAGATTCAGACAGAAAATGTATTGTTTTATTATATGTTTATATGTTTCATTATATGCTTTCATTTTTATTTTATTTTTTAGGCAAAAATGTTTCCAGCTTCTCAAATGTGAGGATTTTCTGCTTTTCTCAGTTTTATAAATTAATCGATGATGAAAATAACCTAATACAATACATGCTGATAATGATGCTTTATAATGGTGGTCTAGCATGTCGTTAAGAGTCTGATGGTAACATGGAGTAAGTAAAGGAGACATGACTACCACATTTAAATATAAATGACGCCATCTTTACAATAGAGTCTCAACTGAAAGACAGCTATCTGAAAGCAAAGTGTGCAAATCACAGTGCATAATGCTATTACATCACTGCCGGTGACAGTGAATGTTCTGGTGACTCGTGATGAAAATTGTAAATGAAATTGTAACTGTAATTATTCGGACTAACTTATAGTCTTCCGACCACTCAAAGCACTTTAAAATACATGTCACATTCCCCCCATTCACACACATTCATACTCTGATAGCAGTGGCTGCCATGTCATTCAAGGTGCCAGCTGCACATCATACACACACATTCATATACTAATAGCACAGGCTTCAGGAGCAATTTTGCCCAAGGACGCTTCAACATGCAGACTGGAGGATTGATTAGTGGACGACCGTTCTACATCCTGAGCCATAGCTGCCCCTGATGATCTCTGTAGGCCAATGCGCCTCATACCTGTATATTAGGGCTGGATGATTTCACCTAAAATCAAAATCACGATTAATTGAACATTTCACCTCGATTACGATTATTGAACGATTATTTTGTTTTTGAATGTTGGTTTTTTTTTTTTTTTTTTGAAGCTTGGGTTTCTTTACTCACAGATTTCACAAATCCATTAGGTCATCTAAATGTTAATTAATAAGGTAAGGTTGACGTACACTTTACAGAGACATGGTTCCCCTATATTCGGCGCATCGCCGCTGCTGAATTACGAGCGCTGCTAATAAAATTTCACTCAATTATTAATGTTAATGTGAAACAAATGATTTTCACCCGCACACTACAGTGAGGAAAATAAGTATTTGAACACCCTGCTATTTTGCAAGTTCTCCCACTTAGAAATCATGGAGGGGTCTGAAATTGTCATCGTAGGTGCATGTCCACTGTGAGAGATGTAATCTAAAAAAAAAAATCCAGAAATCACAATGTATGATTTTTTAACTATTTATTTGTATGATACAGCTGCAAATAAGTATTTGAACACCTGTCTATCAGCTAGAATTCTGACTCTCAAAGACCTGTTAGTCTGCCTTCAAAATGTCCACCTCCACTCCATTTATTATCCTAAATTAGATGCACCTGTTTGAGGTCGTTGGCTGCATAAAGACACCTGTCCACCCCATACAATCAGTAAGAATCCAACTACTAACATGGCCAAGACCAAAGAGCTGTCCAAAGACACTAGAGACAAAATTGTAC
>NC_060153.1:11591863-11600597 GCF_021292245.1 Micropterus dolomieu | reverse complement strand
ATTGAAAAACTTACATATAGCCCCTTTAAGACACCAACAGTGTGACGAAGCGCTGATCGTTATTCTATTTCGCCATTTTTTTCTAGTCGCAGAGAGTTGAAAAATTTTCAACTTTGGGTAAAACTGCTCACTTTTTATCCAGCTGTCCAATCACAGTGGAGGAGGGGCGGGACAAATACCACACAACCTCAGCTCTTAAACCAAATGATGATATACGGCGAGTCCGTCCTCGCTCTCTCTTCATCCAGAGCTACTCTACTTTATGTCGACATTTTTTCCTTATAGTGAAATGTGAGGTCGCCGACTTGCAACACATCACTTCCCTGGATATTATATATACCTGTACCGTTTTCAGAAGAGGAGCCGGCGTTTTCAGCTGGCGAAAAACGCTTTTGTGGACCCAAGAACTCGGTGTTCTTCAGTCAGTTTCTTCCTGGCAGGTTGATGAACCGAACCCTCCCAGGGAGTCGCAATAACAACAACACTGCATGACAGGATCAGGTGACGGGCGATGGCACAGACATGGACACAGACAAAACACAAGGCTCTTATCATAAAACAGAAAGTAAAGGGGGCAGAAGGTGGGTCGATGAACCTCGTCGTCTGTCCCCAGGGGCCGATGCTTCAGTTAACCAGCCTGTTGTCTTTGGCTGTTTTGATCTTTGACCCAGACCTGCTTAGTTCACAGAGATCCGTGGGATCGGGGAGTATGGCGTCTGACCCTGAATACAAAGAGGGGGCGGGGGCGCACATTCCACAGCCAAGGTCACGGGAGCAGCGCTATTTACGTCAACTGTTACGGCTCCGTCTGTCGCCGAGTCTTTAGTCTCATCTCTCCATAAAGTTCAGACTGCGTGACCCTTGACCTTTCAATAGCTCGTTCTCACTTTAAGAGCAAACCTGCACACTTTCATTAGTGAAGGCTTTTCCATTATTTTCCCGTCTGTCTTTCTCCATGTGGCCTTGCCCTGAAACCCTTCATCCCCACGAGCCCCCTCTCTCTGAATCTCTCTGAATCTCTCGTTTCCCCTTTCATCATCTTCCAGTGAGAATTCAAACTAATCTCTCTTTCGTTCTCCTTTGTGGCATCTAATCAATCAATATCTCCTCTCCTCTCTTCTTCTAACCAACTCATCTTTTTTGTTCTCCTCCCCCCCCCCCCCCCCCCCCCCCCCCCCCCCCCCTGTGGGAGCCACTCATCTGTTTGGGGTTCAGCAGCCAGGTCTTCCCTGCAGAACAGGCCAGGTTTGGGTTTCTGCACTGCACAGACAAAAGCCACAGCTGGCCACAGCTGCCAGCAGCCAACATGAGAACAAATGGGTGCATGTAGTGCATTATGGCCTTGGTACAAAGTGTGGGAAACAAAAGGCTTTTCAGCTTACAATGTAACAGAGAGAGAGTCTAAATTAAAACATTCAGTATTCGGTGTGAGTACGGCCTTGTCAGCTCGTTATTTATGTGATGGGAGGATTTCAGGACTTGTCTTCATGTGCAGCAACATGTCGCCAAGGCTCAGATCAGAGGTGTGACGATGCGCTCACGAGACGTTATGAGCACAACTGGGTTTGTGAGAACAAGACCTGAAAGAAATATTCAATCCCCCAGAAGATTTAGAGCATCAAACTTATTTTCTGGAGACATTTATTGCACCAATTTATTTAATTTATATAAAGGGAAGCACAAACTTCAGGTAGCAGATGAAAATTCAAATATAATAATTTGTTTCTTTTATATTTAAATTGCATTGGATGTTTTCGCATTTGTTATTTAACATTTCTTGGTGCAAGTTATATTTCAGAGGTAGTGGGGACATGTCCCCAGCGTCCCCAGTGTAAATGACACCTATGCATGTGGCATATATTAGCCGCCGTGCCCGGCAAACGCCAAGGCCGCCGTGTGTCTGAATAAACACCGGTCAGGAGGGCAGTAAATCTGGCGTGGTGTCTGAGACAACAACATGAGACAAACAGGTCAAAGCGGCAGTTTAAACGCTTCAGGTGCTCTGGGTGAATGACAGCGGAGAGATAGATGGAGCATCTGATAGCTGGAGGGATACATGCCGTGCATCCTGCTGGAGGAGCGTGAGCTGGCTCATAAGTGATCAGTGAGCCTTGCTCGGTTCTGTCGTTTGCAAACAACTTCTAGAAAATGACAGACACCGTGAAAATAGGTTTTCCCATTTTAAGGCTGCTTGACAAGGCGTTTTTAGAGAGCGGAGATTACGTTCATCCTTTTAACTGAAATGAATCAAAAAGCAAGAACGAAATAATAACAAATCATGCTAATAACCACAAAGATATAAAATAAGTGAAGAAGACATTTGCAAAAGTGCAATTCTTGAAACAACTCAAACAAGCAGCACAACACAGTGGATTTCCTGCAAAAGCCCATAACTCAGTCAGTCAGTGCCATCAGAATGACAAGTCCTTGTGTCATCGTTTACCAGCAAGATATTCAGAATGTTTAGTCATGTTATCAATATAAGTGTTTTCTGAAGAAAACTATGGCTAACATTTTGATGACAGTGACTGAAAATGCACAAGGCTGCACTTTTTCAATATGTCATATCAATTTCAACAGTATAAAGTTAAACATTGCAAGTGAATGGACAGGATTCACAGTTACGTTTTTACAGTAATGTATTGACAGACCGTGTCATTGTGATACAGAAAAGAAAAATACAGGACTGTTTACAGCACAACAGAAGAAATGACAAAATTAGAAATTTAAGCATGTGAAACATTCCTTAGGCTGCTGTTCCTGCCTGTCACAGATCCACATCAACAGATATCTTCACATATACAGATTTATTTTTTTAAATTAATTAATAATTACAATTGTTTGTCTATTAATACACACATACACATACACACTCGTTTACGGTTTTATCTATTTATTTTATTTTTTAAAAATATTATTATAATAACACACGTTACTGTTTAATTTATTTTAATTTTTTAAACACACACACGCTTACTGTGTTATTTATTTACTGTTATTTTTAATATTTATTTTAAGGAATTTTTATATTTTTTTTTCATTACCGTTTTTCTCAGTCTACTGTCTAATTGTCCAAACTCCACATCATCGTGTCACTTGTGCACATCATAAGTCATTTCTCATTGTTTTGAACATACTGCAAATGCTTTCACACATTTAAGCAAATGATTGTTTGCTGTTTCCTACATTATCAATTGGTCATTTTGACTTGCTTGTTCATAAACCATGACACGAGGACTTGTCATTCTGGTGGCACTGACAAGTTCAATGACATAAAGATTTGCTTTTGAGAGATAGACTAAGGATTTTGAGAAAGTTATGGGCTTTTGCAGGTAATCCACGGTGTTGTGCTGTTTGTACTTCCTGTTTCGAGAAATGCACTTACTGTTTTGCAAATGTTGAGGATGATTTGAGAAATGCACCAAAGCGACTGAGAAAAACTGTAACACAAAAACAACTTACTACTGTTTTATTTACGTTATTCATGAAATCTATGAAATTAATTGTTTTTATGTAATTTACATGTAGCTTTGGCAACACTGTTATACATTCATGCCAATAAAGCTGATTTGAATATTTTAACACTCTTCATCAATTACAGTAAGGAAACCGGCCGGTGTGATACACTGTGATCAGCATAACTAATCAATAATGTAGGAAACAGCAGACAATTGTACAAAATTATTTGCTTAAATGTGTGAAAACATTTGCAGTATGTTCAAAACAATGAAAATCACTTTCATGACGTGAGTGATGTGGAGGTTGGACAAGTAGCTGTGAGAATTTCAATTTGGATCTGAGAAATGTACTAAAGCGAGTGAGAAAAGCTGTAAGTCTTGACTTAAAGTAACTTTCTCTGTCACATCTGTGTTCTGCCTTTGACATCACTTTTAAAGCTCAGTCAAGCGTGCCAGGCGTTGGATTTACTTCTGGGTTCTTGACCTACAGCGCGAACCTTTACAAATGCAGCCTGAAGCCACGACTCTGCTCGGCTTGGTGAGGATTCTGCCTCTGACAGAAAAGCACTGTAGTTTCACTGAAAGCTGTTGGCAGCCAGGTCTGTGGATTATCAGTTACTGAGACACTGTAGTGACTTTTAATAACGCTTGTTGCATTCAAGCCGGAACCTCTGGGTCTGAAAAGCACCTTAAACCTGCGTTCTCTCCAGCAGCCAGCAGGGGGCGACTCCACCGGCTGCAGAAAAAAGTGTGATAGTATAGAAGAAATGTTTCTACTTGTCAGCTGATTTATTCCCTCAGTAAACTCTTTCCTGATGAGTTTCTGGTCTCAGTCGCTGGTTTCAAGTCTTCTTCAACACAGCATGATGTTCATTTAGTAAATTATGGTCCCATAATTTAGGGCTGACCAGTGCAGTTGAAAACGCTTATTAGGAGTCGGCTGTTAATTTTTCCGGAAAGTACATTTTGTTTTAAGCCAGTTTGTCGCTAGCCAAAATTAGCCTCCCAGCGAGTAACATCAAGGGGGACGTCTTGGCGGCCACGCCCACTTCTGTCGTACCGTCAGCTGCTGAAGGGGAAAAAGAAAAGAGAAATATCACGATGAGAAGAGATTAAATTAAACAAAGAGAGTAAGGGCCCGTGTCCACCAAAGCATTTTGTTCTGACGCCAGCGTCTTTTTTCAATTCATTGCAGTGGGATGAAAAACAGCAGCAGCGTGACGAGGCGCTGAGTGTCTTTTCCGCGCTGGGCATTTTCTTCCCCGGTCGCCGAGAGTTGAAAAATGTTAATGTTAAATTTTGGGAAAAACGCCGCGCTCGTCAGCGTCGCTTTTTACCCGGCCGTCCAATCACAGTGCAGGAGGGGCGGGACAAACACACCGCACCAAGCACATCCGATCTTGAACAAAACGATGTGCCTACTCGCCAAGGTGTTTCCTCGCCCGCAAAATCTCATGAACCCGCGTACGGAGAGTCTGTCCCCTCATGTTTCAACCTTCTCTTCATGCAGAGCAAGTAGGCCTACGTACTTAACGTAACGTAAACGTAGGCTACCCTACTTGCTGCACATCCCCTCCATGGAAATTATGTATCATAGCAACCACGGTGTCTAGAAAAAATAAACACTGCCTCCAAAGTGTTTTCAGAAGAGCAGCTGGCGTTTTCAGCTGGTAAAAAACGCTTTGGTGGACACGGGCCCTAAGGCGGGTTAAACAAATAGCTGTGGTTACTCGCCAAACCTGAGACGATGTTGCAGACGCTCACGTTTGGCTTCCTGATTGGCTCTTATCAGTCATGCAAAGCAGAAGCACGATGCTGCTGACAGAGTTTTAGTTTTGGTGTTTCTATTAAAATATTCTGTACTGTGTAAATAACACTTCTACATTTGTCTTCGTCTGCATGTATTTACTTTGCATCAACACTTTCCCGCCGCCACGGTCTCCCGTGTTCCTCTCAGTTCCACCTCGCTGTCGCTCCGTGCAGAGAAATCTCAGCTGTGGTTCTTCACCGTCGCTGCTCTGCTTTCGTCTCTAGTAGAACTTTCTTCTGCAGCTGCGGAGCAAACAATCTGCTTCCTGTTTACACCGGCACGCACATGCCCAGTGTACGTGAACGGCCACACGATGTGCGTTTTCAGACGCTGGTGTGGACGGAGATTGATTTCGTTTTAAAACAGAAGTGTTCACAGTGCAGCACAACAAAGCCGTGTACTGGTGGATTTCCACACAGCAGGACTCCGTGAAGGGACTCGATGATGTTGCTGAGGACGTGTGCAGCTCGCTGTGGCTGCTGCTGACTGCTTCATTACTCTGACAGATTCAGAAGTGGCAGACTGGTGACAGATACACTGCGAGACTACTTCACAATAAAAGCCAGCCCGCCGTTGGCCAGTTGAAGCTCTGTAATGTGTGGCGTCAGCAGTAGGAAATGTTGTGTTAGCGTGTGTGAAGCACAGAGAGGAAACTACACAAGCTGAATACACTGAGTGGATATTGCTGAAAATATTTCATCAGCAGCATCTCTGCACACAGGGAACACTTCATCCATTGACAATTGACTGCGATGGACGTAGACCTGGTGGACGTAGTGTCCAGAACAAAACTGGTCTCAGCTGACGTTCTGAAATACTAAAGGTAAGAGTAGATAGAGAAGAAGCGGCCTTCTGGAGATTAGGGTGATGTCTCAGTGTAGTTCTGAGTGATGTGAAGTGATTTGGAGAATGTTGCGGCGTGTAAAGCCTTCATCTCCAGGACTTAAATTTATTCTCGACGGGTTCCCCCTCATTGAGCGCAGCATTACAGAGGAGTCATCTTTCCCTCTCACTGTACACTTGTCTTGCTTCAGAGCCCGGCCCTCTCATTCCCTCTCCTCTTCCTGTTCTCCCCTTTTGCTTCTGCCTACCATTTTCTCTGGACCACGTTTAGTTCAGTTCACTTTCTATTCTATCATTTATTGGTTTAGTTCATCTTGTTACACCTCTTAAAAAGCAATTTAAAGCAGCATATAGAGCCTGCCTGAGACATAATGGCACCTTACTGACACACTTCTGGATGATAATAACAGTGTATAATGTATGGTCATTTATGCAGGGAACTGTAGGTTTGATTTACAAACTTACCAGGACTGTTGAAGGAGTCGTCTCCAGCAGTTCATCTACATTTAGAGCCAAGAAGAGGAAACTTGGTTTACTACGAGGCTACAAATGATTTTAGATTGTAGTGTCCAACAAAATGCAGATCAGTATGTTAAACATGTTAAGCTTGATTTGTACTCCTGTGTAGCCAGGCATTCTCCGTCGTTCTGCAATTACACCGCCAAACGCTAGTGTTGTAGTACTTAAGACCACTTTTTCATGGTCTTGGTCTTGTCTCGGTTTCGGACATTGAGGACTCAGGAGTTTATTTCAAGACCAGTCAAGACCGTCACTTTGGGAACATCAGTAAATTGCTTTTGCATTGTCTGATTTATTTGTTAACATCCTAACTTTGATTGGATGTAAAAGTTGTTGCTTCAAATAACCCTAAGCATGGAGTAGAACGTAAGAAGTTAGTTGTTGAAGAAACAATGTTTATAAGAGGGACTGATGAAAAAGAACTTATCGATATTATAAAAAAATTGAAGAGTAAGAAGTCCACCGACTGCCATGATATTGATATGTGCACAGTCAAAAGTATTATTGAATCCATAGCAAGAGCTCTAACCCACATTTGCAATCAGTCCCTACAAACGGTGTCTTTCCAGATAAAATGAAAATAGCTAAAGTAATACCAATATATAAAACTGGAGACAAACATATACTACACAACTACAGACCCATCTCATTGCTTCCACAATTCTCCAATACTGGAAAAAATGTTCTTCATGAGGCTGGATGATTTCATCACCAAACATAGGATTCTATGTGAACAACAATATGGTTTTAGAGCTGACAGATCAACTTCTCTTGCAATGATAGAATTTATAGAAAAAGTAATAGACAGGAAACGATATGCAGTGGGGATATTTCTAGATCTCAAAAAAGCTTTTGACACTGTAGATCACAAATTAATGATTAAAAAACTACAATGAGGAAGAAGTTATTGATACCAAATTAAGCTGGAATTAGATGCACCTGTTTGAGGTCGTTAGCTGCATAAAGACACCTGTCCACCCCATACAATCAGTAAGAATCCAACTACTAACATGGCCAAGACCAAAGAGCTGTCCAAAGACACTAGAGACAAAATTGTACACCTCCACAAGGCTGGAAAGGGCTACGGGGAAATTGCCAAGCAGCTTGGTGAAAAAAGGTCCACTGTTGGAGCAATCATTAGAAAATGGAAGAAGCTAAACATGACTGTCAATCTCCCTCGGACCGGGGCTCCATGCAAGATCTCACCTTGTGGGGTCTCAATGATCCTAAGAAAGGTGAGAAATCAGCCCAGAACTACACGGGAGGAGCTGGTCAATGACCTGAAAAGAGCTGGGACCACCGTTTCCAAGGTTACTGTTGGTAATACACTAAGACGTCATGGTTTGAAATCATGCATGGCACGGAAGGTTCCCCTGCTTAAACCAGCACGTCAAGGCCCGTCTTCAGTTTGCCAATGACCATTTGGATGATCCAGAGGAGTCATGGGAGAAAGTCATGTGGTCAGATGAGACCAAAATAGAAGTTTTTGGTCATAATTCCACTAACTGTGTTTGGAGGAAGAAGAATGATGAGTACCATCCCAAGAACACCATCCCTACTGTGAAGCATGGGGGTGGTAGCATCATGCTTTGGGGGTGTTCTTCTACACATGGGACAGGGCGACTGCACTGTATTAAGGAGAGGATGACCGGGGCCATGTATTGCGAGATTATGGGGAACACCCTCCTTCCCTCAGTTAGAGCACTGAAGATGGGTCGAGGCTGGGTCTTCCAACATGACAATGACCCGAAGAACACAGCCAGGATAACCAAGGAGTGGCTCTGTAAGAAGCATATCAAGGTTCTGGCGTGGCCTAGCCAGTCTCCAGACCTAAACCCAATAGAGAATCTTTGGAGGGAGCTCAAACTCAGCGACAGCCCAGAAACCTGACTGATCTAGAGAAGATCTGTGTGGAGGAGTGGGCCAAAATCCCTCCTGCAGTGTGTGCAAACCTGGTGGAAAAACTACAGGAAATGTTTGACCTCTGTAATTGCAAACAAAGGCTACTGTACCAAATATTAACATTGATTTTCTCAGGTGTTCAAATACTTATTTGCAGCTGTATCATACAAATAAATAGTTAAAAAATCATACATTGTGATTT
>NC_060153.1:11533438-11591843 GCF_021292245.1 Micropterus dolomieu | reverse complement strand
GTGTTTGGAGGAAGAAGAATGATGAGTACCATCCCAAGAACACCATCCCTACTGTGAAGCATGGGGGTGGTAGCATCATGCTTTGGGGGTGTTTTTCTACACATGGGACAGGGCGACTGCACTGTATTAAGGAGAGGATGACCGGGGCCATGTATTGCGAGATTTTGGGGAACAACCTCCTTCCCTCAGTTAGAGCATTGAAGATGGGTCGAGGCCAGGTCTTCCAACATGACAATGAAAAAAAAATTTTTCTCCAATGTATCGTCGCAGTACCTAAGACCATGTAAATAACGCACAATAGAAAAGACAAAATTGTTTGAAATGCATGTGTAACACAAATGCATCACACGCTGACACGCTTTGCTGTGGATTGTCATTGATATGAGATATCAACCTATGACTATTTCTTATGGATTACAGACTCTGAGGACTCATAAATGCTTGCGGAAAAACAGCATTGTATATGAATTAATATTTGCTGTATTCTGAACTTAAAAACATATTTAGGGCCTACAAACAGTAGTAACGTTAACCGTTATAAACAGCCTGTCTATGGCTGTGTACCATCTGTGTACTAGAGACCTGCACGGGACTGTTTTCTTGATTCCCGCTCCCGCTGATCCCGCAAAAATTGTGACATGCAGAGTAAAAAAAGGACACAAATGTTTGGGCTATGCTTAACGCCCGTGTGACGGAAACCAGCGAGGCTGTGCAGTGAGTAAACCTCATTCCTGACACCTTAGGAGACGTACTGGCGACTGAAGTTAGTGGTCACGGGGTTTAGCTCCCTTGTCAGAGGGTCCGCCTCCTGTACCCGAGTTTGTGTCAGGCCCGTGAGGTACGTTCAAATGAGCAGTTGCATGTGTTCTTTTTAATCTTCTTTTCAATTTCGTTTGTTGACTCCATCTTATCAGCGCGACAATCACCGCGCGATTTGTGTAGGGTCCCGCGGGATCCCAATGCAGCTCTCTACTGTGTACTGACACCCTCCCACAGAAACACACACCGGAGAGCCTCTCACGGTTAAGCCACTGGCACAGGTACCCACACAGGAACTCTCTCAAAGGGGCTTTTAGTGACTGTGAAAGCTCCACCTGTCTTTCCAGCGATGAAACAGGAGTCTGACAGTAGCCTGTCATGGCTGGTTAGCTCTGACTACCAGCTCTCCATCACAGTCCGTGCTACTGAACAGTGGTCAGCCAGTCTTCCCTGTGTCCCCTGTTCCTCTGCGTCACACGCTACGTAACCACTCCTCCTACCAGTCATTGCTCCGTCACTCCTCTCTCCTGCTACTGAAGCACAGGCAAACTGCAACGTTTCAAGTTACAGCACACCAAAAACAGTTTTCTTTCCCAACCTGAGGTCAAACAGGATTCTGCCTTAAATGCAATGTCAATGTCATCCTGACTTTTCAGTACTGAAATACGGGTAATCTAAACCGCAGAGTTTTCTGAGGAGGGGTACAATCCCTCTCTCTCAGATCTGTTTTGTTCAACCAACATGTTTTTGGTGAAGAGCTTGAGTCACATTTCAGTTGGTGTAATTTGTGAGATGTCCCGCCATCTGCTGTGTGTGTGTGTGTGTGTGTGTGTGTGTGTGTGTGTGTGTGTGTGTGTGTTTGTACATCTGTCACTGACGCATGAGTAGATCAAAAAATGGAAAGAATAGAAAATGATTTATTCACTGTGAGAGAAAAATAATATGCTAATACAGATAAAGCGAGTTCATAAAGCAACTGTATGGGTAATTTAACTAGAAAATCACCTTATTAATGTTATTAGATCTTCCGTTTGTTTTTATGTGTGTGTGTTTTTATAAAGAAGTTCTGCGTGTTCTTGCATGTGGGCTACATGTTCTATACTGTGTGTTCTCAAACCTGTACCTGCTTTTGAAATGTACAGATAAAGCAAGCATTGTTTACTGTCATGTTCTTCCCTTTATATTCTGAATAAATATAATGATTCCATCTCCTTCTGCCCCAGGACAAGCTTTTGGGGAAGGATGGTGATGTTTCAGAAGGTTTAGAATAACACAATGCACAGGGAGGAAAATGGGCCATCTGCTAGAGTTGTTAGGATTTATTCTAGAAAAGAACGCACTGCACAAGCATTTGCATAAACATCCCGCTCCTCTCGGCTACACATTGATATATCAACAAAAACTGAAGTAGTTTTGAAATAAAGTGAGGAAAAAGAAAACCTGCACAACGTTGTAGAGTATTTCGAACACTTTTTTAGCAGCTATTTTTTTTTTTTACTTTATTTAGATTAATAGTGTGATTTTATTATGAACAACGAAGTATGTGTTTGATTGCAGTGATGTGTTAGTCCTTGACTGAATTGTTGTCACCACTTCTCTTATCTCGTTATCTTTGGAGACTTAAATCTTGACCGCAGACTTGAGTTTGAAAGGATAGGTAACAGTTCCACAGTGGTGCACCCTGCATCAAGCAAGCCTCCCAGTCCAACAAAAGCTCTTTCTGACTGTTTGCAGTCATGGCTTCTGTACATTACCAAGCTAACGATACACTGTCAGTGTTTGTAATGGATGCATTACAACCTAAATGCAGTGAAGGCTCACTTTACACTCTATTGTGACAAAGTACATCATTGCATTATCTTGAGAGGTGTTACTAATATTCTGCCTCTGAATCAAATCTAACACCACTGCTACCTGCTACTGTAAAGTTTCATGACCACTACACCAAAAACTAGAACTTAAATGAACATTTCACAGGTGTCGATACTGCTAGTTTGAACAAGTGCTGCTGTTTCACTGATTCGTTTCAGTGCTAGAAAGCAGCGTTATTCCTCCTCAATTGATCACGAGCCTGCAGCTACTCTTCCCACTGAATTTGGTAAGGAGTACTCACCAAATTGAAGCTCTGTTGTTAATTAGGTTTTCTTGTTTTGTGTGTTGGTTTAAGTAATACTTCAGTTGTCTCTGTTCATTAATAATTTCCCCCTACTCGAGGTATAAAATAAAGTATATGTACTATTTACTGGCACGGCAAAGAGTACTCCTCAAAAGACAAGACCAACTATAATATGCATGTACGTACAGATTGATTAAGGCCGTGAGATTGTTGCTCATGTGAGTTCTTGCTTGGAAACACTTTCTAATGGAATAACCACACAGATGGGCAGCCCAGATGCTCAGTGGTTAGCACTGCAGGCTCTTGTGGAGTGTCTATATCACTCCCTTATTCAAGTGAGTTTACTCAAGTTGGCGTGACATTTTGGTCCAAATGAAATGACTACCTACCTACCTTCCTGTGTGCACTAATTGCGCATGAAAATGTGTATTGGGGGAGTGGCTTTAGAAGGAGGCCTGAAGGGAGGGGGTGGGATTTCTTTCAGTTACATACTTTAAAAATCTAGCTGTCTCTTGCTGGTTATATTTGTGAGTATGTGTGTCTGTTAGCTCAGCAACAAACTGTTTAGTCCGGCATGTTTACCTTCAATTTGTCCAATGATGGGAAGTAGCATGCAAACAATAACTGAAGACTGATTATATTTTAGATGCGTAATACAAAATACAAAATTAGCTGAAACAATAAACTGACAAACTATACAGCCTTATATGTGGCATTACAGAGAAACATACAGTCCTCTCAGTGTATTAGCTCTCTGGCTTCATATACAGCTTTTCTTAAATTAGCAACTGCGTTGCTGTTGCTCCCTCTAACCTAGTACTGGTGTTGAATTTTGCACAACTGCGATACAGTTTGTAAGCAAGTCACTGCCAGAGTTGAGAAAGGTAAGCTTTTAACACACTTTTAAAACCACAATATCACACAACTATGCACACACTTCTTGTTGCTGTGATATCTTTCAGTGACTTTGATTCTGTTTCCTCAAAATGCTCTCTTCATCTAATTTTAGCCAAATACCCATTACAGAATTTGAACTGTGAAGAGAAAGTGAGTGAGAACTGAGAGGATGAGGGTTGTGTACACAGAGGCTGAGAGCACCAGGACAACCATTTAACATCTTGTCAAGACATATGTTTTATTATCAGGATGCAGGGGGTAGCAACAATGTAGGAGTGGTAACAATGGCATCTGTAGCAAGCTGACCACATGCAGCCATTTCCAATAAGTCAGCTCATCTGTCACCTAACGATAGTGTTTGTTTTTTATTGCCCATTAAACCATATTATTGCCTTAGGTCCTGTTTGTGTCAGCTCTTCTCTGAAATAATGCTGATGACATGGCGGAGAGACAACTGCTAACGGATGTAAAGTAATTACCTTAGTCGACCAGGTGTTCACTTAGCTGGTGTTTGTGTTTGTGGGGCTGGGGTGTCTAGTTTTTTGGATTCTTGCCTCAAATGTCAAACATCTGGTTTTATGAGCTAGAGCTTAAAAATGCTTTACATGGGATCTACACGTTTTTATAAACCAAGAGAAACAATGGTTTAAGGTGAAATTTAAACGTGATTTATTTATTTTACCTAATCAGTTGTAGAACAATAAATAACTTTGCACCTCTATAATGAGAGACAGGTGCGTCGGAGGAGGACAGGAGAGTCAAAGGTAGCAAAGAAAAACTCCCGCACACTGTCTAACTTGCAAAATATATATATTGACACAACGTTTCGGTACTAGACCTTCATCAGGCAAATGGTGCTACATAGTGGGAAGCCATCATTTGTAGGAGGTGACTTATTTGTCTACACCAATCACCTACTTCCTCATAAAATAAGGCAGCCATTACAAAACATTCATTCATATTTCCATGAGATGAATGTAGATTTCGGTATACTGAATGCACATCAAAACAATATCATAAAATGTACTCATAAGTAGACATACTTGTAAATCTTACTGGTGCCTTATATATCACTAGACAAATAACTCGGAGGAATTAGCAAATACACATAACGCTAGATAAATAGAGGACAAAACCTAATGCATACGACATATGACCCAAAAAACAATAGGTCCACAAAACAAGAATCTTATTATTCAATAATGTAATTGTAAACTAATAATGAAATTTTTAATTATTTCCTTGTTACTTAGTTGTTTTGGAACTGATTGGAACAAAAACGATTAGCCGTTTGTCATAAAATGTTGGTAAATGGTAAATAATTCCAAGTACATATTCCAAAAAGCCCAAGATGACGTCTTTGAATGTTTTGTTTTGTCCGCCCAATAGTCCAAAACCCAAAGATATTCAGTTTATTATCATAGAAGACTAAGGAAACCAGATAATATGCATTTCAGAAAATGTATCATCCATCCAATAAATTTTTTCACTTAATCTGGAAAACAAAAGACCAAAACCTTAAAACATAAATTTTAAAAAACATAAATTAATTTTATTTGGTTCATTTGATTACCCACTTTGAGATAAAAATAGGAAAACAGTCATTTTTCTTTTTTGATGCCTACAGCAAATAAAAAGCTAAGTTTTGACCTCTCAATTAA
This sequence comes from Micropterus dolomieu, assembly GCF_021292245.1. NCBI lineage: Eukaryota > Metazoa > Chordata > Actinopteri > Centrarchiformes > Centrarchidae > Micropterus > Micropterus dolomieu. The sequence continues at coordinate 11,586,410 of NC_060153.1, read as the reverse complement.
GTTTTTCCAGATTCAAATAATAAATGAACAAATGATACACAGATCAACCTGGAACTGGAGAATCTAGGTATTCTTTCTTAAAAAATGACTTCATTCTAACTTTGTGAGGCACTCCCTCATGTAGAAACATCTTTGACAGAATTTTATTTTACTTCCCTGTTCATCCTTTTCGTCATCAGAAACCCTGTGTTTGTTTGTTTGAAGATTTGGTTGTATGTGGCTACATTACATATGAAATGTAAATAACAATGAACTTGTGTAAAGCGACAAAACCTTTCACTTTTGACTGTTATGCGGGTGTGAAGAGCATTTGGAGTACAGAGATCTCCAGCAACAATAAACTACATCACATGAGCCACCAGAACATTCACTGTGCACTGTGCATGCTTTGCTTTCAGTCTGCTATCTTTCAGTCATGCCTCTATTGTAGTAATGACAGCATTTTATATTTGAATGAGATAGTCATGCCTCCTTTACTTACTCCATATATTATGTTCAGACTCAGACTTCAGACTTTATCGAAATACTAGACCAGGAAAATAGAAGGCATCATTATCAACAGGTATTTTATTTGATTGCTTTACTATTGATTAATCTGTCCATTATTATTTTGATTAATCAATTGTTTCATCTATAAAAACACCAGAAACTGTGTACCATGAATCACTTTCCATTTTTAAATCCCGCCTGAAAACACATCTTTTTTAAACTGGCATATTCCACATGATTAGTCTTTCTCAATCTTTGGTTCCAGTTGTTTTGTACCCTGATTTTATGCACTGTAACTATAGTTAATTATATTATCAATTATTGCTGTACTGTTTTATTATGTTTTGTGAGGTAAACTTGAGTGTTCAGAAAGGCGCCTATAAATAAAATGTATTATTATGAATGTAGGCATGAAAATGTACATCACACATTTTCACGAGTCCTAGGTGATGTTATCAAATTATTATTTTGTTCGACCAACAGTTTTGTTGCTAAAATAGTTGCAATTTATTTTCTGACTGATTGATTAATCGGCTAATTGTTGCAGCTTTACATGAATTTTTGTGGTAAAGGAATATTGCAGTATACAATCTAGGATGAATTTCTCCAAACTCAGTATTAGATTTTGACGCGTGACGTTAACATCTAAAACTGAAGACCCCAGTGACCAAGCCAACTGCACTAATAATAAGCAGCGCAGACAGGTGGAGACAAGGCCTCTGACAGTTCATTAAGATGTCCTTTTATACTACAGTGAATGCCCGCAAGCTTTCAACGATTGATGGGTGAAATCTTGTCAGGTACAGATTCATTATCGGTACCATTACACCTTAGTGGCATTTTGATTAATGTCAAATCAAATGATACACCATACGCACCTAAGATCATCATGCAAAAAGTCAAGCAGGAGAGTCTTATCATCAACCCAATTCAAGTGCTCCGACAAAGTAGGACGATAAGTACAGACTAGTTCCTGGAAAGAGGGTGCTTTTAGACACAACTATAAAAAAACCTCCTGCTATGGTTGAGTGGTACAGTACCAGGGTTACCTTTCTGGCATGAGCTGCTGCCCCCTTGTGTGAACTCACTGCTAAGTACAAATCTAAAATCTCCCGGGAAAAGAAAGGGCTTTTTTAAGACCACAAGGAGCATTTCTGCTCAGAACCAGTGATCCAGAAGCTGGGTTTCAGTCTGACTGTCATGGATATTGGAGAAAAAAACAAAACATCTAAGAAGTCTTGTGAACATTTATTCCCCGCATTAAAGATTCAGATAGTAACAAAATAACAAATGTGCAATTGTACTTTAGTTCCTTTGTCTGCCTGCACCTTTAATTTTCCACCTTGGATTCTATTTTTTGCTTAGGCCTTATACCATGTAGTGTCTAAATAGTATAATTTTCTGAAGCTGATCTAAATTAAATGAAATGCTTTCTTGTCATTTGCATTGGTTTGTCAAAAATGACTGATGTGTGGTGGTTTTACAGGAAGTAAATGAGAAGTAATCGTAAAGCCTTCTGTTGTTTACACGCACTGCTTTCGTATGTAAGACGCCTAGCTGCAAAAAGCAATGGCAACATGATGAGCGCATCTCAACAAAGCAGGCCACAGCGGTGACTGATACGACAGATATTCTGCTGAGTCAGAGCACTGTTAGTGTGTCTGTATTGATTGAGCATTTTCCATACAGAGCCACACCATCCTACGGTCTGTTGGCAACAGCAAAGAAAACAGATGGCTGCGACCAGTATTAACACAAACAGAAATCCCCTGTTGTCTTTGCCACATGTGGTGCCTGCGGTTTTGGTGTTGTAGCTGCACTACACATCTATATTAAATTAGTCATGATTATTCAGTGCCTGATTTTCAGAGAAATATTATTAGCACTTGCCTTGAAAAATCAATTAACAAAGAGAATGTTTTATTTAGATATAGTTTACCATGTCTATAAATATAATATATATAATATAATATAAACATTTCACTCTATATTAAATTCACTGGGGCAGTATATATCTCACTGAAGTATTCATACATGATTCAGTAGTGCACACATATACACACTAGTATTCTGAATACAGTGTGTACATTCAACGATTTAAAGACTGCAAACACAGTTTATGTCAAATACTAATTTAATGGTTAGATTCTTACCTCATCGCAATGTTATCCCATGCATGGTGATTCTCCAACAACACCAGAGTTACCTAGTCTGACCAGTGCGCTGCTGGTAAGCTTACCAGCAGACCAATATTGCCTCTTCCACTGGTGAGTAAATGTGTGTCATTTTGGTTTGAAAAGCAGGCATATATATTCCCTGAGCTGACTGGTTGTGACGCAGGGGCGTGCGTGCTTAGAAGTGTTGATAGCCACAATATGCTAACCTCAATGTGTCTTTCTGTTGTGCGTTTTCCCTGTTCACCTATAGAGCTATTGAAATCGCTTACAATGATGGTTTGACAAGGAGGTTATGTTTGGTTATGTCTTTCTCTTTCTTGTGCTCAAAAAACAAAAACCTTTAGTGATGTCTGCATGTTTAACCGTAACTTATAGCCTATCGTACCATACTTATTTTCGTTGTTGTTCACCTTTCTCTCACTTGACATCGGATGCATCCTCATGGAAAACTCTCACGGTGCATTGACTTGTAGAATGTGGGACTTGTAGTACTTGAATGATTAGCATTAAGGTAGGCTGTAATCCTTACTCCCACACTGTGCTTGTAAATTGTTTATCGGGTTTGCACATCTATTTACACATCTATTCATCTATTTTTAAGGGCAAATGCCAGTGAATTGTACTTGCACTGTAGAACCCTGCAGTACAATGCAATGTTTCTAGCTGAATTACTTTAAGTAATCAGAATTCTGCTCCGGCTCCCTCAAAATAAAATGTGGAAAAATCTATGCCAAACACTGAATGAAAGCTTGCTATACAAATGAAGAAAAACAATACAATCCTCCCTAACTTTACCGTTACTCAATAAGTTCCAGCTTTGGAGAGACATGATGTAATGGTGGAGTTAATTAAGAAAGTTAATTACCGAAATGTAAGGTTAGAGAGGTCGCCAGCCATTAATTTGTGATTTGCTGGAATTGTTGACTGTGCTTTGTTTTATTTGATGTGTAGAGCTGAGATTCGCTGACTGTCGACAGTTACCGGACATCTGCAAAAACCTTGTTTTGGAGCCTGTAGTTTTTGAGATGTCTGTGAGGATTGAGTATTGGCACAAACCTCATGATGAAATATGATGTCTGTACTTGATTCTGATTGGTTAAAGGTGGTAAGGCATAATCCATGACAGGTTATTGTGTAAAAAAAAAAAAAAAGAATAAAGTATGCCATGTGGGCTAATTACCTCCTGACATAGAGGCCTTGTTTGAGTGCACTATTTTCTTAGCCACAGAGTTTATTGTGTTTATACTGTTTGGGACAACACAGTTTAACTATAAAAGTTGTGTTGAGACTTTGTCAACCATGGAATAAACACTATTTTATGACAAACAAATGTCTAAATCCTCCTTATCTTGGGCCTTAATATGGCATGCTGGAACTGGTGTCTGAAATTTGTTATCAGTGATTAGTGATCTGAAGGCTGTTAGCAGGTTTGTAGGAAATAACTTTCAACATGGTCCCCATAAAGGTGCCAGTGCTTCATGCCATCTTCACCCAGGAAGTGTGTACCATATAAGAACTGATTTTTGGCATAAGAAAGACCAGAAGTATTACTGAGTGTGTATAAATTGAAATGTGGTTGAACACCTCTGAAACTGCTACAGCTGTTATATGTTTTAATGAGCCAAAAGGCTGTTCTCAACATTCTTTTAACCATTGATCTGCTTTTGTTCCTAACAGAAACCATGACGACCGCCACCTCCCCCATCCTGTTGAAATGGGACCCCAAGAGTCTTGAAATCCGCACCCTGACTGTGGAGAGGCTTCTGGAGCCTCTGGTCACACAGGTAGTTCAAATAAGTCTGTGTTGCAAATATAACAAAATAGTGCCAAACCATTGACACTTAAAAGATAACTGGAGCTTACTGTCCCTCTTAAATGTTGAAATCCTTTAACATATATTATAACACTAGACAAGAACTAAATCCAAGTTTATATTTCGTGATACTGTTTTTGTTTACTGTCAGTAACATTTTTAAGTTTGTAAGGGGTAGTGATGGCGCAGTGGATAAGAATCATGCCTTTGGAATGAGTTGAATGAACTCCTAGTTGTTCCAGAGGCATGCAACCTCTGTCATATATACAGAAGCATTTGTAAGTCACTTTGGAGAAAAGCGTCAGCTGAATAAATGTAATGTTAAATCTCATGGTGTCAGTGGTGATGGGCTAATAAACACAAGAGACTTGTTAAAGCTCAGCATGAGAGCAACATTTCTAAATTTCTTTCTATTTTCACTATTGCTGTATCACTTGTTACAAAGATGTTAAACTTTATTGGGTTACTGCCAAGGACTTTGGCTCATCGCCACTGACTTTGTTTGGCTTCCAAGCTGAACAGACGGCTGAACATGACTTTGGTCACCCTGGCTTGCTGTGACAGTCTGTGACTAGGGGTGGTTATTATTTCGAGTTTCTAGATTCTGATTCAGATTCTGAATTTGTTTATGGAGTCCAGCCTGAATCTTTCTGAATCCTGGTTCAGATTAAAGTCATATTATTTGACAAAAAAAAGCCACATTATGTTGTTAGCAAAATCCACCTGACTATGACAGAATTCTTACCTGCCTCACAAGTTTTGGAGGGGCTTAGTAAGTAGTATGGATGTCTTCCAAAGCACAACTTGGACTTTTAGATTGAGTCATACCTTTTTCGTAGTGTTTTAGAAACACCTGCATTATTGTTGCAGTGTATTGCAGTTGATAGTACATCAACTGCAATACACTGCAACAATAATTAATTATAATGCCTAACTTTGTCAAAAATCCAATACGGTATCTTGTTTACAGAGATGAATTACCTTACCTCAAGCAATGTTAAGTCTTTGCAAGTCCATTTAAATGCTGCGCTGAAATGAAGAGAAACCAACCCAAACCAACTACCTGAAATGTATTGTTGGAAAAAACCCATTCAGCCAATCTAAAAATATTTGGTCTTCTTTGAGAAATAGATTAAACTGCTCCAAAACTGACCATACTCCCTTTAACATTTCTGACGCGTGTTTGCATAGCAATAGAATAATAGAACACACCGCTTTCCCTAGTTCTGTTCAAAAAATCCCACTACAAAATCAAGCAGACTCACAGTAGTCACAAAATGAACACATACTCCAGGTGAGACTCCTACCTATTATTCCTTGGCAACTAGGCTATCCCCTTTCTTCAGAATGGCTTAATAAATCTGCTTCAATACAGGTGATGGATGACCCACTGACACACGTGCAGTCAGAAACTAGCCTGTTTACTCTTTGGTCCCCAAGAGAATGTTCAAGTATTGATTGTAGAGTTGTTGCCAGCAATACACAGCTCTTTTATCTCCTTTTGTGAATTTTTATGTTTGCTTACTTTTGGAAACCAGGGGATTACAATAGTGTCTTGGTTTCTTTCTTTCTTACACACAAAACCCTCATAAAATTATTGTATTTGACTCAGTGAAGTTATTGTTTTGTTAGAGACAGGGAAGTCTTAAATATTTACTGAGTAAGTCTTAATGCATTCTTTACCAAATTAAATTTAAGCACCAATAGAATAGGATAATAGTTTTGAAGTATATCAAATAGTGCTTCATAAAATTTGTCTTTATTACTTTTTTATGGTTTTTCTCAATCGCTTTGGCTCATTTATTGAATGAGATTTTTTTTTTCAAAACAATAAGTTTGTTTACAACAGATTTAAATGTCTCATTCATTTAAGCAAATTGCATGTGTTTATCTACAGTTATCTACAATAACCACTTGAACATGACTTGCATTCTTTCATTGAGTGACCCATCACATGCAAAATGATCCATTCAATTATATAAACCTGTCAGATATACATGTGCATTCCATAAATATCTGTGTACATATAAATCTGCATATCCTTTCCTGTGTACTACAGTATTGTACAGCGGTGGTTCTCAAAGTTTTTTACATGAAGGACCCCTAAATTTACACAATTTAACCATTTGATAAGATTTTGTCCCCGGATTGCCCATCTGATGGGATTTTTGCTTTTAGATGTTTTATTAAGCAGTCAGAGTAAAAAAAGTAGAAAAAAACAGAGATTTGTATATAAGAAACATTTCCAGGGTTGACTGCAGGGTAAAAAAAAACTTTAAACATTTTGACCAGTAGCCTACAGTAGAGTTGTGATGTCCCGTGAAACAGACATTACATTTAGAGAATGTTAGGACTGTTTCAAAAAATGAGCCAAAGCAATTGAGAAAAACTGCAAACTACTCCATGGTAATGAATGGATAGCACTGAGACACTTCAGTAAACAACAAAATACAAAAATGTGTTGTGCAGTTACACATGAAATGGGGTTTTCTGATGTTTTCAAAATAAGAAATTAAAGTGCTGAACTCAACAATAAAAATTCCAGCAGTGCAAACATAAGGAGGAATTGATCTTAATTCCATGAAATAAAATGTCTTTGCACGCTATTGTTCCTTAGTGGCCCATGCCTCTGTTTTAATTGATAATATTTGCTGGCATCAGTAATAAATCATCCACTTTGGCGTTGGGTAGGATAATAGGTATTTTGAGTCATTTCTGTTAAAGCCTAAATTAAAGTCATTTTTGATGTTGTCAAGTCACGTTTAAATGGTAACATTTGTCAGCCTGACCCAGGTTTAGGCTTCTCATTGAATTTGCTGTGTTTTTTCTTTTTTTGGTGACACTGACAAGTGCTCTCCATTACACAGGCTTGGGGGATAAAATCTCTTCAGTGTTATGATGTTCTTATCAACGTCAAATGAGCCAAAATAATCATAGAAACGGCTGTGAAGCTTTCTAATAGGATCTGTGTGGGCATGCGTCACTTGCTGAATCCAGTAAGACAGCCCAGTATATGGCAGCATGTGGCGCCGCACATTTTTCAACTGCTCTGATCAGACATGTGACGTGCTTAAGTGCAAATCTGTGTCGTCCTTGAGACTGTAATTGCACTAGACTTGCTTGCTGGATTTTTTAAAAATTTCTACTGAAACAACTAATTTTGTTCAAGTTAAGTTCATGGCAAATCACCAAAATGCCAGTCAGGCTAGAAAAAAACACTAGAGCATAATATGGCTGAATACAAGCAGACGTTGAGAACGGGTTTCACTCCTGAGTCATTTTATAGGATTTCTAAGCTTGAGTTATTGCCAGCCATCAAACATCACCATTCGTCTCCTTATCCCTGCAAATATAACTTTATGGGTTTGTGGCTTAGTTGCTTTAAGTGGATTACTATGAACCACCATTACTGTTTCCTTTGGAAGAAAAAAAACCATATCAAATCCAACCGGTTTCCAGTCAGACTTGCATTGTGTGTAGTCTGTCAGCCACATCCTGTGTTTTTTTTCATGAGTTGTCATCAAAGTGACAAGTAGGCAATTGCTTAATGTCAGCAGGACGAAAGGCTGATGATCTTCCTCTCTTAACACATAGTGATCATTATTAATCCCTTTTGATGCCTGACTGCCCTTACAGCAAATGATGTGTCTGACTAGCAAACATTTTTTATAAAAAAAAAGATGTGTCTTCCCCTTGACATCTTAATTTCTTTCTTTGCTGTTTGCAGCAGTTATCCCTAGATTCATTCAGACAGCTTCATTCTGAGTGAATTTCCCTGCACAATGCTTATTGATTTAGCCAAAAGATAAATAATTCAGATGCAGGTCTTTTGTCAGACAGGTTTAGAAATGATAAGCATCTCATCCTTTTAGTGTTATGATTTAAGGGAGTTTTACTACTATTTGCCTTACACTGTAACTTTATTTACTCCCACCATCTAACTGTTACCTTTCAGATGTGGTGGATTTTTCTAATTAATTAGTAATGATTCATCATCTACTATACTGCACAGTAATAGTAAAATGCTGCAACAATGATATTGTGTCAACATGCATCCTCTGCACATCAATGGGAATAAACACAATGGCCGACTATGGCAGTTCATCTTTTCTGCAATTGAATTGGAAGTGTGAAGCATTTTCGGATATGAGCGAGACACTGTGATGGTTTTTTCTGTCAATTTGGATGATTCAGTGTTTTTGGATGGAATAAAAGGTTGTCTCAGGAGGATAGACAAACAGGCTTACCCTGACATTGCTTGATATAGCAGGCTCATTTATCATCACCAAGCTTCTCTCACCCCTGCTAGAGTACTGGGCAAGTCTATAGCTAATATTACAGAGGGGCTTACTTTATCACTGCGTATGAAGGCAGCATGCCCCTGATATAGTAAACATTTTTATACTGCAGGCAATATTTTTTGAAAGTATTATAGGAAAATAGCCTTGAGAGGCAGGTGGAAAAAACAGGTACTAGAAGTTGGCTGTTTTCATTTACTACAGTCTACATGTTTGCATGCTGGTACGGAAACTTGAAAGCCAAGAACAGGAACCAGCTGGCTAGATCAGTATATGGCTATAAAAAGTTGAAAGGCTTAGATATAACAACAGAAAATTATGACAGAACTTGGTTAGGTTGTGTGTTTTAAATTTGAGCTTTAAGTAGCTTCACTCACAAGCAGACTGGATACTCTCAAGCAGGGTCTTCCTGTAAGTACATATTAATATGTAGAAATGTACAGCATTTAACTTTGCAAGACACAGTTGTTGGCTTCTGTGGGAGGAGGGTCAGCTGCTGCAAGGTGACAGTTCATATGCCAATAATGGAAATGTGTTTACTTGCTTGTTATTTCTTTTATTGTAGGAAACATTATACTATCCTTTTATTACCAACATTTCTGACAGACTTATTTCTATTTAGCCAGTGAAATGATAAATAATGGTTATAATTTAAATAAGTGTAATAAGTATATTAATATATAAGTAAGTTTTATATCCTGGTAGAAGAAATCTGAAATTAAGTCAGTAATTTCTTAACAGGGTTTAATTATGAGAACATTAAAGGCATTATTAAATTTTTTGGCATGGTTTTTAACATGGATGTATCCAAACATACTATCTGGAAACGTTTAAATAGGTAAAATCCATAAGCTACCAAATATCACATTAGTTATTATTGCGGAGACATTTGTTAAAAACAGTACATGTTACACATGACAAACAAAAATGTTAAAATCATTTTTAAAAATTTCTTATTGGGGCTGATGTACAGGCTAATTTACTGCATGTCGGACAGCTTACAAACAAACAAACATAGCAAGCCTTTCCAATCTGTGTATTGGTGCTTGTCCTGCTGATACAGTAATATTTGGATTTGCACTTCTGGCAACTATAAGTGTGCTGATCCCAGAACTGTCTCACTTCATGTCATGTGTCTCCTGGAATGGTTTCACAGCAGGAGCTACTAATGAGGTAAAGACTCTCTAACCCAAATATTCAGGGTGAGAGATGTAAAGTTTTTCTTCTCCCCTTCATCTCTCTCTCTCTCTCTCTCTCTCTCTCTCTCTCTCTCTCTCTCTCTCTCTCTCTCTCTCTCACGCACATCTTTTCTAATCTTCTCATTGCTTCGTATGTTTATTTAGAATTTGCTTCCACTTCTTGCTCACCCATTTCATTTCATCTTAACTAATATACACATAATAATGTATGTGCTTGCTTTGCTTTATTTGTTGTGTGTGCTAATTGGACTTCCATTTTGGGGGACAGCCGACAAGGGCAACTATAAATATCTCATCCCAATAACGGTTGCCCATTTATTTCTTTAATATCAGGCTTGTTCCTGTCTGTTGGTTTTTGTAAGCTAAAAAACAACAGCTCTTTGGTGCTTTCAATTAAACCACTACAGGTATAAACACATTTGCTGTTAAATGAATAGCCTTAAACAAACACAATCAATAATACTGTAAAATGGCCATATAAGACTGTGACTTGCTGCGACAATACAATAGACAGTCAAAGTTAAGATTAAACATTAATCCATGGGTGCAAGTTAACATTATGTACCAAAGATTTAAATCTTATTATAAAGAGCATCTTAAATAAAGAGCAGATAGTATATCTATAAGTTTCTGTGTATACTTTTAAATTACTCCTCTTCCTCTGCATTGAAATACCATCTACCACAGTTGTGGAAAGTAAGTGAGTGAGTAAATAAGTGCATTTACTCAAGTACTTAAGTACAATTTATGCTAATTTACATTATTATTCCACTACATTTTAGAAGAAATTAGGGCTGTCCCCGACTAAGGATTTACAAAATCGAATCAGAATTGTGAAGTCCTGCCTATAGTCGACTGATAGTCAAATCATGTGTGTTTTTGTGCATGGCGACTGCGAGCCGGGGGGGGCTATGCTTTAATCTTGAGAAGCTGCAGAGAAGACCCTTTTTTCTCTCTCTCTCTCTCTCTCTCTCTCTCTCGCCTGCCATTCACCAGTCTTTTGCAGAGTTTTGCGTGGATTCCGTGTTGCCGACAACTGCATGCACATCGCGGTTCAAGTAGCCGGCTATTTAAAAACAATATAATATTCTTTGTGTGATTCATCGACGATGATAAGTCCAGCGAGGTGCGGACAACTCGGCACAACAAAAGTGAAGCTGGGCCTCCGCTTGTCTCTTCAGCAAGTGTTCCTCTTTTGCTACTACACACATACACGCTTTGGCCACACATGCACACTGACGACCCAGGGTTAGGGTTAGAATTTTGGATGTATTCATGCACTTTAATGACATTGATTGAAAGTTTTTTTCTTTTTACATTTTTTTTTTTTACAGTATTAAACGTTGAAATGTGTGTTGCAATAGGCTGTATACTAACTTATTGGGAGAAAACTGGTAGTTCTATGTAAAATCAGATGCTGAGCACCCCCATTTGGCCAAAATGGCATGATCCTTGTTTTGCTGCGAAGCTTCGACTGTAAGATTGACAGTCGAATCAGGCTTTGAAGCATCGAATTTTTGACTATTAGGGGTCAGCCCTAGAAGAAATTGTACTCTTTACTTTACCACATTTACAGTTACTTCTCAGGTCCAGATTTTATCAAAAAACAACAAAAAACTAACAAAATTGAGTCGTTGAGTTGTTTTGGTTCTTTTACTTAAGTAAAGGATCTGATATACCATAAATAAATCAGCCCTGTATTTAATTTAAGAAAGAAAAGGGATTCATTATAATAAGCTATTCATGATTTCCTGTTCTCGACTGCTGTCATTTTCTGCCATAAAACATAAAATTGATTAAATGACTAATTACTGTCACAGACGCTTTTGCTTTGAGGATGTTGTTTAAATATTATACATTGTTGACGCATCGTTACAAAGATGCTATTTAAGGGAGAGATAGCAATCTTCTTATTAAGAACATTTCTGGTTATTCATTTCTAACTGCAATGCACTACAGGAAATGCTGGGGACAGTATCTCTTCCACTCTCTGCCATGACTGCTTGACTGTTAGACTACTCACGAAGAAGAAGCATTCATGTGAGCAGTGGAAATCAATAGAGAAAGAGGCAAATTAAATAACAAGATTATTAAATAATAAGAGTTTTGTTTTTACAAGTTTCGTATGCTATTTCATTACTAAATCCACTTTTGAGAAGTTTTAAGGCGAGAAATCATCTGTGTAGAATTTGAATATTGGCAGTTTTACAAAAGTTACAAAATGTGCTCAAACGTTTTCGAGGCTGAGAAGCGTCCGCGAGGTAAGTGATGCTAGCCGGCCAGCCAGTCACGCCCACAGATCCTTCTGGTCCCTACTCAGACCACTGAAGCAGCAACTCGAAGATTTTTTGAAAGTTTCAATGTTCGTACCACTGTTATTAACAATCTAAGTAAATCAAGAAACATCTGGCTCGTGATGTAGCCTACAGAACATTCTCCACCTATAAAACTTAAAAGCACTTTGGAAAAATAAACTACAGAAGTATTTTGAAAGGGGACTTTTGCTGTTCTATTATTCTAAATACATTTACATTTATTAATTTAGCTGACGCTTTTATCCAAAGCGACTTACAATTGCCATATATGTCAGAGGTCTCTCACACCAAAGGCATGTGTCTTATCCACTGCACCGTCCCCACAATGTAACATAGACTTTACATTGTTAGTGTAATGTTACAGCTGTGGTTATAGTACTTTTTAATTTCCTTTTTTTTTGGAACAAAGACAAAATCTTTGTTACAAAGTTAAAAGTTAAAACCTACTTGGCAATAAATCAGATTATGAGCTTATTGTTTTGGGTAAAAACTCTGGCTGTTTTCTTGGAGCAACCTCTCCATAGTTCTTTGCATTCTTGGTTTTGAGGTCTCATGGATAATAAGAACGCTCTTTTAGTTGTGTTAGCAAACACGTTAAGTGCAATAGTAAATCAGTAAATCATAGGAGTAGCCTACCCTGTCTTGTCTTCTACCCTCTTTCCCCTGGCGTTGATACGAGTGTTCATTCTAAATAGTAAACCTCTTCACTTAATGGTAACGTGAGCTATTTAGGTTGTGTGTTGGAGATCAGTAGTTCACTTGAAAGCTATTTAATTAGTTAAATCATTTAATTAGGGTTAGGGTGTGACAAAAATAATCGTGACTAGTCAACTAGTCGACTACAAAAATAATCATTAGTTTCAGCCCTAATGACAATTATATTGGTTTTAGAAATTATAATTGGATTGGGGGTTAGGGTTATAAATGCTTATTAAAAGTCTTGTCTTTAGTTTTGAATGGCAGTGAAAACTCTAGCCATACTTTGTTTTACATCTTTACATACATGTTCCACTATTAGTGCAAGTGTAATAACTAGCCATCTTCAAATCCAACTGGAACTTATTTGGTAGAATTTGTCCATTTTACATCAGTAAGCCTGACCTACCTGGTCAACCCAAAAGAAAAAGCGTTAGCTCTTACAGGGTTAAAACATGGCATGAGTACCACTTATCCAAAACAAAGTGGATTTTCCCCCTGATCTCTCCGCCCTAATTCCGCCTCTTGGATGGGATTTCCACCACTGGGATGTTTGGTCGTTGACATGACATTCTGCTTCCATGTGATGCAGGGAAACTGCCTATCTGCTGCACTATCTGTCCGGTTTGCCCGACCAGAGAGACCTCTCAAATAAATGTACTATTTGTGGTTTCTTTCTTTGGGGGCCTCTGATTACCCTGGTTGCTTTTGATACTCTAACATGGATTCATTCATGGTGAGTAGTCATGCCAGCCTCATCAGTGCAACTTGCTCCTCTTCTTTGAGTATTCGCTCTGTATCTTAACAGAACTAGAAAGTGGTCTGTGCTGGATAAACTTCTTCAAATGTAACAATGACAATTAGGAGCTCTCACTGTATACACAGATAATTGTGCCACCACTGTAGGTCTTTGTTTTTACATTGTCAAATGGCCATGGGCAAAATTGTGACATGGGTAAAAGCGAACACTGGCTTGATAATGAAGCCTTTGGGAACAATTCCTGCTTTGAAGGCAGACAACAATTCAGACTGACAGAGTGATGTTATCAAATATAGTGATTTGACAGACAACCTAACATGATTAAGGTGCTGTTCGTGTTGCTGTTTGTCAATATGTACATGAATTACTTATTAGTTGTGTTTGGGGTGCACAGCAAAAGAAATACTGATGTGTAAATATCCTTATTTCTTTTGGTGTTCTTGGTTATTAAGCTGAAAGCTATTTTTCCTTGACATATTGGCATATTTGACATCATAGCATTGTAATGGGCTAACAGGGCACCTGAAGGGAAGAGTTGGCTGTCAGCAGTTGGATGCTTTAACCCCCTTTGTTTTTGTAAATCATCCAAGTCCATGGTTTGGCTTCTAGTATTGGTTGGCACCTGTCACACATACACACACGCTCTAGTCAAGGGGCTTAACATAAAGGGAGGGGAGACAACGGCGGCAAGGGGATTAAGGCTTCACGCTGCATCACTGTCATAATCCATTAAGCCAGCGGAAAAGGAGGAAGCCTGGACCTCAAACAGACACTTTTTGGAGGCAAGAAGAGATGCTATGCTTCTCCTCAGAGTTTTCATTGAAACCACAGAACAGTCTCTCTCAAAGTTGGGTAATTTTGGGCACTGCTACTGAAGATGATCTAAGTTTGGATAGTTGGCATACTTTTAAGAATAAGATGATGTTGAGAACAGTAGCATTTTAATTTTTAGGGAAGAACAAAATAACAACCTTCATTGCTTAAAAGCCATATTAAGATATTACAAAGTATCACCCGCTCTTGGATGCACTGAAGAAATGGGTTTAGCATGTCTTATGCCTCATTTCTGAAGGCTAAGTGCTGAAAAAGAAGGGGAAAATCTCACTGCTTTGGACTTGTGAAGTCCTCCACTATTTGTACTCTTTTCTATCCCTTGTTTGAATTTGGATGACAGTATTTCTAAGAAGCTTTGAACCCTGCAAAAGGCTGTGATGTTCAAAGGCAATCTGGAACCTCTGCTTCTTGGCATGCACACTTGCCATGTTACAGGAAACAGTACTTAATTTAAGTTTGAAGGGGAAAATAGGGAAATGAATTGGTCAGCTGAAAAAATGGTGAAATCTTGTTACGGCCAAAGTATGATTTAAATTTACCAAGTACCATGTTGTTTTCCACAATAAACCTTATAGTTTGAATTTGTTGTGACACTTACACAAGTGTAGAGGTTGAAATTTTATTTTATTTAGGTTATGTTTTCGATGGCATTTTTTTGTCACCAAGATAACCGAAAATTGCCTGAAACTTGATGGAGTAGCACGGACCAAGGATCCAAATAGGGAGGCAGATACACAAATAATTTATTACTTCCGTTAACATTGCAATATGATCAACTGTAACACTGGTGTCTGTGGTATAATTAACTGAATTGGTCGTGCATGCACAGACCCATCATAATAAAAGTGAATGGTGTGCCACGACTAAACAACGAAACATAATAGCCACCTCAAACGTCACTGTAAAAGCAAATGCAGCAGGTATGTAAGAAATAAGCAGTACGGGATGATAAGGGTTCAGCTAGGTAAAACCGTACATTAATATAATGTAATTCTAATCTTTTGGAAATATATCCAGACAATGGCCTATATATTGGCTGCGTTTGCAGATTTGAATATCATGGAAGACTGGAATTTTGGCCTTGGCAAAGGTCTGCCCTTTTAGTTAATATTGAGTTTTAAACTAAGTTTGCAATAATGAGAAATCCACCTTAAAACAGCATACGATACTCCTTATCATTGGTGATAAACTTAAAATTAAATTGATTTAACATGCAGACACCATGAAATTAAATTACATTTTGCTCTATTGCATCTTTGGTAACATTACATAACACATGCAACGCAGTTGGTTCTCAGGTTTTTCTGGTTACTGCTCCCAGCAGAATGTTTAGCCTTTATGACATGTAACTGTATTTGATATTGTGACTTAGAAAAGAAAAGTTATGTAGTTTATTTTCTAGTGGTTACATGGAATGGACAAATGTGGGATGTTATCATGTATGCAACACCACTTACAATTGATAAAAGAGTAGTGAAATATTTGAGTTAGGAAATTTACTTCAGCTTTACTTTGAACATGGTAATGAAGGTCATATTTGTTTGCCATGAATGTGTTTTCTCTTGGATCCTCAGAACTGAGTTTCTTGCTGCATGTAATATTGGGACTTTCTGTACATACAGAAGCTTCAACTAACACACACACATCTACACGGTGCATTTAAACTCATGACCGGAGAAAGGTGATGATGAAGTAATACTTTATTTTTTACACAGCAGTATGATAAGGATTACAGTTGTGTCATTATGCAGAGTGCCCCCTGTTGGCTTCTGTCTTCTCATTACCTCTGCCAGTGCCTTGGGGTCAGTACTGGATCTTGTGAAACACACGTTCATCTGTCTTTGGGCTGTATCTTCTGACACCTTGCTCTGTAAGCATATGGATTGCCCCGGGGTTCTGAGCAGCAGCCATGAACAGATGCTGGTTTTTCTCTCTCTCTCTCTCTCTCTGATTTTATACTGTAGAAAATACACCATATGAGAACAGATTGCCTTAGGAACATAACCCTCCTGGTTATTATAATCATTATTATTTATATTCATGGCCTAAGCCAATGAAGGACCTGTACCACAATTTATTTATTTTTTACCACATTGATATTTATAGCGTTCATATAGTACAGGTGAGTGGATTGCACTGTAAATTTTCTTTGGTGTTAACAAACAGTAAGTTTTTCAACGAATTTCACTTGTCACAGTAGGGACAGCACAGGTGTTAGTAACATTAACCATGGCTCAATTCTATTCAAGTGTCCCAGTAAGCCATGGCAATGTGACAGTGAACCAGCATGCGCAATACCAGGACCCTGAAACTGAAGTCGCTAAATCTAATTACACCTATGCTTTGCCAACTGTGACAAGTCAAAGTATCTTGTATCATTTGAATACAGGTACTTTATGAATCCAATATCTGTTTTTAAGTGAAGTGAAATAAATTGTGTATAAGTAAGTCAATAATCTGAAAACAGAGCTTTAAAAAGATCTTCGCTGCATCAGGTTTTGCTTTGTTTATTTTTATGTGTTCTATGAGAACTAACAATTTACTATCAACTATTTATTTACAAAAAGAAATATTGTCAGCGAGGTTCAGTTGTGATGAAGAAGTTTCGGAGACTGATGAAGACTTAACATAGCATGGTTTATTGAGCCCGTCCGAGGAGCATACAACATGTGAACACGTTGAATGTTAATGATGTTTATGAATGTCAAACAAGACAGAAGAAGACATGATCTATACAGTTAAAATGATTCCAGTACTGTAGGAGAGTGCCTGCCCTGGGGAGTGAGTGAAGTGCCCCAGAGTAAAGGTGTCACTACACTAAAGAACAAGAATCTCTCAGATGGCCACTTTAAATTTAGGTTTTTTTGCCAGCTGTTTGAATAAAAGAAAAATTTATGTATTAGTCCTTATGCTTAGTCAACGGAGTAAATTCTACTGTGTGTCTTGAAACATAGCTGCATGTTTTATGAACAGCCTTGGGTGGTGGAAGAAAAGCACATTGCTGCATGTTGCTATCATGTCACAAGAACATTTCTTAAAAAAAATATTTATAATTTTTATTAATGAGAGAGAGAAAGTCACTGGTTCTATATTCATTATTGAATACTGCCTGTCTCATGCCTGAGAGCTGTGGGAGCAGCAGAGGAGAGTCCAAGGTCAGTGCTGCATGCCTCGCAGTGTCTGGTAATCTGAAGTAGAACATTGTGCCAGGCCAGTAGGATGCATTTCCTCACCGTTGGTGCATCCATACAAATGTTATCACAATAAAAACATTTCATTTTATTCAATATCAATAGTTATCACGATATATGTCAAATCATTGTTTCTTTCAAGTTTGAAGGCTGATTGAACTCCTGAGTCAAACAGAGGATCGCCTCACAAATCTGAGGTAGAACATTCAAAACAATTAATATAAAATCTTTTTAATTAAATATCTTTTGTTAATCTTTTTTCAGTCTCTTTTCCGCAACAAAATAAATATGTTAATAGAATATTTAAGTGCTAATTTGTTCGTGATTCAAACATTTATTGACGATATATTGAACATTATATTATATTGTTATCGAGGAAAATTATATTGCGATAATTATCATTATTGTTTTATTGCCCAGCCCTACATCAGATATGTTGTATACCAACACAAACACTCTTCTTGTACATTAGTATTACCCTGGACTGATAAGACTGTGACATAATGCAACACAGCCTATGCTGTGAAGATGCTGAGAGGGTGTGCGGGTGGAATACAGCTGATCCATTTGGGATCTTCAAAGGACTCTGACTGTGAGCCAGGGGTCTTGCCTCCCCTGTTCTCTTGTATGTGTGTAAGAGTGAGACAGAGAAGACGAGGATGAAAGGGAAAGAAGCAGACACAAAATCTGAGATTTTGTCTGCATATTTGGCTTCAAGCCAGATCAGCACAGATTAACTCTAAATGAGACTCAGTAGCCCAAAATGTGTGTCTGCCTGTTGTTTCTCTATCCATCCTTTTATATGTACAAGCACTTTTTAAATGTTATTTCCGTGTTACTGTCCTCCATATAGCCATCCTATTCCACGATGATCCATAAACCCGGGTTTACTTTATGAACTCTGTCTTACTAGGCCTATTTAACTGAACAAAAAATACTGCAGAACAACCCCATTGACATGAATAATTGACTTGCTGAGCTCAACTGCAAAAATACTTTGGTCTACGGCTGCCAATTTTATCTCACTTTGCTGAGTTTTGTGTTTAGGCAGAATTAGTAATCAAGATAAAACTTTTGGTACGGTTCCCTGTAGTCTATCATTGGGAAATTGTGTAGGAAGTTACATCATTTGGTTTCTTAGCATTGAACCCAGTAATTGCATTAGTTTTTTTGTGGCGCACATACAAATATCTAAAAGCTACCAGTCCATCTTTTAAAGTTATAATTTCAGATGAGACTTTGGATAGGACATTTACACTCCAAGTGCCCAGGGGACCTTGAGTGGGAATGAAAGTTACAGTGAGAGAATACGTTGCAGTGTTCAAATGCAGACGATGCCAGTAGTCCCTCTACTGGAGGTGGCCTGCTGCTCTGGAAGCACAGAGGTTGTGAACACTGCACTGTAGGTATAGGACATGTCCTCTGTTGCTACTACTGTATCATCTCAGCCACAGTCCAAACCTTTTTGTGCTGGTATACTCCCACACACTCTTTGAAGCCATGTTTTCTGTGGATTGCGGCACCGATTTCTTTGGTACTGATCATTGTGATCGCACCTCACACTTGAAGCCGTTTCAGAATGAGATTTGAGAAAGATTTTATGTGGCTTGTCTTTGAGGTGAGCGGTATAAATTCTGCCATTTGTTGTGAATATTATGTGAAAACCTCAAGGCATATCACTCACATTAAACCCAAGTCAAATGAGAACTCGTTGGAATTTTCACCAAACAAATGTCCAGGAATTTCTTATATTCACATTTTAAGGCGAAATGGAAAGTTTGAGAGTTAAAAAGAATGCATTGTTGCTCAACTTTTCTAATTGACCAGTGTAGCATTGAATTCAAAACCCCGAGTGCTGCTGTTGTTTTGTTTTCCATAGATTAGTTCCCAAAGGGATAATCATTGGCTCTTTTTTCACACACAGTTGAATGTTGTTTTTAGTTCTTGGCATCCAAGTTGGTTTTCTTCTTTTTCTAAGTGATGCTCATAATTCTCTCTGAAGAGAACAATGTGCCCCAGTCGGTAGTTGGATCCAGAGTTTGTCTCCTGCATAGGGCTTTGTTGAAGGTGTATGATCTTTTTAAAATGGGTGCAAAATTGTTCTTTAAAGCATTTCCACCTGAAGTACTGCTACAATTTATTGACCCACTTTGTCCAGTTTCATCAACTATGTATCAAAAATGACATGTCATGCCTCAAAAATTAATTAGGTAACCTCAATGATAGTAAAAAGACTGCATAGACTGATATAAAAATCTGCAGTGAGAATGATAATGAAGGAGTGGGAGGATCAAACTGAGTATAGGAACATGAGCTAAGAGGGTTACTAATGAGGCTATATTATGGGGAGACTGAAAGTCTGTTGCACTCTTAAAGCTGAATGCGGTTCTTAGAAATTCACCTTGCAAAATGTGAGATTCATTATTGCAGATAACACCATTGATTCTTTTGGCCCTGCTTTACTCAATCAAGTTTTCTTGCCACTGTTTAGTTACATTGCAGTGTTTCCCATGCGTTCATTTATTTGTGGCGGCCCGCCGCAATATCAACGCTGACCGCTACATATTGATTTCCGATTTTTTTTACTAGGCCTATTTAAAATCGCATTTGATTGCAGACCGCCGTAGCGCATTTGCGCAGCACATGCTCTTGCTCGTCCCCCCCTCTCTCTCGCTCACCCCCATCCTTCTCTCTCTTGGTCTCTCTCCTTCTCCCTCATGAACACAACTGCACAAATCTGTCCAACACAACGCTGTCAGTGTCGGAGACGCAGCTTAAAAAAAGTTAAGAAGTAAGGAGCCTAGCTAATATGTAGAGCTAAGTTAATGTTAGAATACAGCTGGGTTTTCGAGGCCAGCACACTGTATATATCTGGCAGTCAATATCGACTGCACACACGTGCACCCCCCCTCCGTGAGCCACAGTTACACTGTCATTCTGTGGGAAACACTGCACTGTGTAAGAGCTCATAACTTAAAGTAATGTGGGACTCAATATTTTCTTAAGGTGTTTTAAAATCAGTGGAAAGGCAGAGTCTGGATATCAGTGGAAAGTGCTAGGGGAAAAAAACTGCAGGTTAGATAAACCTGATAATTCTGTGAAAATATATTCAAGTAGGACTAATAAAAAAGATGCCAAAGTTTGACAGCCAGTGCCATGTTTTTTTTATTCATCAGTTTTTCTTCTTATCCATCATTGCACGGCACAGTTCCCCTCCAACATTTATCTCTAGGCTATAAAACTTAGCATGCTTACAGGAGGTTTCTTGAGGATATGGTTGCCAGCGAGCACGCTACATGGTTAGGAATGTCAGAGCTTGACACCCCTGCAATGTGACGCTTCCTGCTTAATCCTTCCTCTTTGCCACCCAAAAACCCATTCAGATACAAATTTTAATGCTCACTAAGACTCACTGCTTTGCACTTCAGTGCTTGTCATGAAGATATTTTGAAGATTTTAAATAACAGGGTATGTTACAAAGTGAGCACAGCCTCAGTGTAAAAATTCTAAGATAGGTTTTTAATATGCAGCTCTGCATGATTCTTAGGCAGGGCTGTAGTGCTGTTGTATGTGTAAATACACAGTATTTTGCATATTATTGATTATATGCTAATATACAGTGTAAGTGTCTGTAGTTCATTTGCATGTTTATTTGTCTTCTATGCTGTGTGTATATGTAGTTTATGTGTGAATGAATGTACGGTTTGCTGGTGATTAGGCACTCAGTGGTGTGTATTGTTTCTCCTGTGGTACATGTGGTGAACACCTAGTGTGTACTGTGCACAGTACAAACAGTTTCCATGTTGTCCTTTTAACAGCTAGGTGACAGATTCATCCTTTTGGAAAATTTAAGAGGACCCCCTCTTGCTTTTGTCCCCTGAGCTTTTGTACACAGCGCTTTGCATAAATGCCCTCATCAATTATTTAATTGGGAACGTTATGTAAATCACTAACTGTACAAAGGGGCCAAAGGTTAGCAGAAACTCTCAGGAGCTGTGTATGGGTGTGCATGATCATACATTTGTGTAGTTGGCTACACGTGCACACACGTGCATGGCCTTCCCTAATGTTCCTATTTGTCCACCAAACCTACGGCTATGCTCCCTCTGTCTTCTCTAACTGAATGCTTAGATGAAGTTAAAACCTGGTTCACGCAAAATTTCCTCAAACTAAACATAAAATTAAAATTCTCCTTGTTGGCTCCAAATCCACCCTAGCAAAATGTCCACATTTGCTGGCCAGTGCTCTGGAGAGGAAAGGCAGCATGGAATTTAATACTATTGATCAGCAATAAAATGGTAGGGCAAGGCACAACAACTCCTTAGGCCTGAAGGAAAGGTTAGCCTCACCACTGCCGCAGCGTAATCAGTCATGGTTAACCTGTTGAGCCTGAATGTTGTAGGACAGTGAGAATGGTTTGACATCTCAATGCTTTTAAGAAAAAAAAATCCGATTCTGTTAAATAGACAAGGGTATACATTTGTCCAACACCACACTGGATGTCCATTTTATCTGTATGCAAAGGCTGTGGTAACAACTTGACGTGGGTTTTCAACATCCAATGATGTGCTAATATTTGTTATCAAATCAATGTGAGTCCATATCTGAGCTGCAGTTTCAAATTCTACATACTTCAATAGGATTTAAGTGTGGGCTAAATTAATGAATTCTGGCAGAGACGTGACTGGAGGTGTGAGAAATAAATGTGTTTCTTGACATGATTGGGTGGAGGATGGGAAACCACTATAAATATGATGCCACAAACTAGATGAATCTAGCTAAGCTTTCTATACCATGTGTTTGAAGAATTTACAGTATTGTTGTAGTAGGGAGTGTTAATTGAGGAAGTCATGGCTGACCATTTACATTTAAAAAAATGTTGTAATTTATCTTATGAGTTTTACAAATAATGTGTTGCTAATGGAAATACAAGCCAATCAAAGTCAATGTGATTTGTCCCCCTGCCTTTTCTAGATCATCACCTTTCCTCCCACCTAAATCTGCATTAGAATCCTATGCAGATGTGCTCTTGCGTCTGCTTGAGTAAGGCACAGAAATTTTTGTGGATTTGTTCTCATTGCGTCTCTGTGGTCCTCTGTCTTTTTGCCCAGTGGCCGTGTCTTGATACCTTTTTGGTCATTGCTCTGTCTGTGTGTGTGTGTGTGTGTGTGTGTGTGTGTGTGTGAGTGTGTCTCCATCTCCTTCCTTGCACAATTAGTCTTTGGGAACATCTGAAAATGTTCCTAGGGGAGAGCACTGACCCAGAAACTGCCGGTGATGCACATTCTCAGTAATCAGCTGTCCATATGCGTTTTGTGCAATGTTGGCCTCGTCAGTATGTGTACAGATGCATTTATTTGTAGGTGGTAGCATGACAAGTACTGAATCTGTTCAACTGCTAGTTGTTCATTTGTAATGATTAAAACTTTGATGTGGACCATCAGCTTAATCCCTGTAAATCCCTGCACTCATGTTCTGAGACATCACTGGTAAAACTAGTATATGTGTACACTTTTTTTTAAAACTACACATTAGGGCTGCACAATTAATTGAAAAGTAATCGAAACTGAAATTCAGAGCCTCTATCCGACAAAATTTCCCCATGTCGGTAATTTCAGTTCTTTAATCCTGTTAATATTGTGTGCGTGTTCATGTCATAGACTGGATATAAGAAATGGACGTAGTCATCGTGACGTCACCTGTTGGTTTGTGAACTGCCGTTTTTTTTTTTAGCCTTGAGTTTGGCCGTTAGGGCCCCGCCATGTTGAGTTGTTGCGACTAGTGGCACCGGACGTGACCATATTTGGACCAGACGGTGGAGCTAATGGCCGTGTGTGGAGCAAGTTAGCTTGCTTAGCTAGGTGCATCTGGGGCTGACAATCTTGTCTAGCGAACAACAGTCTGCCCCCTGCTGGCCGTTCGATAGAATGCAGGTTTAAGGGACTTCGCGTTCGACTCAGTTCTCTGACCAGAAGCTTCCCGCTTGGTTCATGTCCTTTCCCTTGAAACATTCTACTGCGTGTATAGTGGTTGATATTGTGTGTGTGTGTGTGTGTGTGTGTGTGTGTGTATGTGTATATATATATATATATATATATATATATATATATATATATATATATATATATATATATATATATAGAGAGAGAGAGAGAGATGTATAGATAGTAAAGCTTGTGGTGTCTGAGCAGCTCAGGCTGAGAGAATGACATAACTTGTGTCTGTATGGAAATGACCCTAGTGTGGTCTTGCATAAAATCCAAGCAGTGCTGCTAATACACACGATAAATGGGCTTGTCCAGGCCCAATTACCAGCTGGCAGAAAAGGGCAAGGCTGCCACTGAAATTATTTTGTTTTGTATTAGGCCACTTTTGGATATACTAGGCCACCATTACTGTGGCCCACTTCATTTCTTTTTGCAAACTACTTTTGTTTCTACCTCTTTCCCTGAGGGATCCATTTGATTAGGCTGTGTGCTCAATTCTTATTTTGTACTTGCAATAGGTATTGAAGGATTCTGACTTTATTGTGGTGAAGTCACGACATGCACAACATAGCTTTATGACACCATTTATCATTTCACAATGCTACAGTAGTAGGAAATAAGTAAAAGACTATATTTGATTTCACACAGATGATTTAAGTTATATGATGGTATATGATAAATCACATAATCTTAATGAAATCTTGCAATCTGTGTACCTAAAAGTGCAATAGCAGGTCTATTGCATTGACAGATGTCCTGAAATTTGTTTGCAATAAACCCCATCCATGCCCTTTTTTTAACTTAGTCCTATCCCAACTTTATGTTATTTATTCATTTAAAGGAGGCATTTCAAACCAAAACAAATGGGCACCACGGACCACCAGGCTCCATTGAGAAAAATAGTAATTTTATCTCTCTTATCACGCTTCATTAAAACTCACCAAAATTGTCTGTTAGTCTGTTAGCTGTTCAAACAATCACAAACTCAGGTTTAGCCAGAACCCTTAATTCACACAGTTAGATGAGAAAAGAAACAACGGTTATATCATAGTCTCCTCAAAGCCAACAGTTTCACAGGGAGGATCTTACACGTACTAACATGCATGCGTGGCTAGTATTGTTCAAACTTTCTCATTACTTGCAACAATGTTGTAGTCTTACATCATGTTGCAGCATTCTTTCTGTGTCTTGATAGGCCGAGTATGAACGTGATGGCTGTCATGAACCAAGCCAGGCTATTTGTCATACTCATACTCATGTCTTTGTGAAAGTGACAGTGATTAAACTTGGATGCCTCTGCAACCACAGTAAAAAGCTGTGGTGTCTAAGGGCTTCAAAATATTAACGTCATTCAGCCTGAAACAAAAGCACTGTCTTTCCTCCCCACACTGTTTGTCCCTCCCAGGGATGTTTGTTAAATCAGATTTCTACGCTTCATCTAATCAGTGCAAACTCTTTTACCCATTTTAGTAGGTCCTTCTAGTTAGTTCTCTGTCTATGCTCTTCTAGATGCACACAGCAGCCTGTGAAACTCTTCAGTCAGCATGCTTGTACTATATCCTTTCAACTCATCGGTCTTCAAAAAGTACAAACAGTTATTTAAGGTGGTAATACCATATAGTATATGAAGGTCGACAAGATAATGTGAAGTTAAATTATAAAGTAAACACTGCTACAAAGCAGAAGTACGTTTTCTGTCATTTGATGAAACTGTCCGCTATAACAAAGACTTAATCGTTGGCGGCCAAATTTCAAGTCCCTTGCTATTAGTCTCAAAAATCATGACCGCTCATTCAAAATGTAGACAAACTGCAGTGACAAAGAGGAACAGCAGTCACTAGTTGAAACTAAGGGGGCTGACATACTGCTAATTGTCATGAAGCCGAATAGGCTTTTATTTTTAGAGGACAGTAGGAAAAGCACAGGTGTAAATAATACACTTAAATAAAAGCTGCTTCTGGTATTGTACATGCTATTGGGTCAGTTGAATAGAACTGAGTCATCATTAGTAACATCTGTGCTTTTCCTACCGTGACAACCCAAAAGTGTCTGCTGTGATAAAAGCCTGTAACACACGTTTGTATCTGTTTTCAATCTGTTTTCAAAGTTTTAGTCCACTATTTCAATCCATATTTTTTGTTTCCATTGTATTTCCTGTAAGCTCATTCTGATATATTCGGTTAGGCATCTGTGCAGAGATGGCAAGACATTTTCGGAAAAATAGCACAGTTAAATCTGTGTGAAGATAGATAAATTGAGTCAGTCTCAGTGCATGCTGTGAGGTTATTGCAGGCATAATTAAATATACATCAAGCTTTTTAAGTCACCGTTGCAGAACAAAACGTCAACACACTTTGACTTGACTGAGTCAATCCCCGTGGAAAGCTACATGACACATGCAGTAGCCTTATCTCTGTTTCTTCCACAGCCAAGCCCTGTGTTAATGAATAAATGAGCGTTTGAAGTGCAGATGAATCATGCAGACCTATAACATGGAGTATCTTCCTGTTCTATGGAAGAGTTGCAAAGGGTTTTGTGTAGACATAAAAGTTAAGGATCTCATTAACTCCGAGGTTCAGCCAAGATAAAAGATAAATCTGTACAGTTGATGACAAATCTCAGAGCAAACATATATGAAGACGGGAGTGGCTACAACATACATTATCCAAATTTTGCAGTCATTTTGGCATGCAATTCCTCTTTCTTCTGTGACATGTTTTAATGTGATTATTGTTATCTGCCACAAATCTACAGCCAGAGAAACTCTGGGGCTTTAGAGAATTGAATTAACACCTGAACCTTCTCAAAATGCAATGTATGTAATGGAACCAGAACCCTTAACATCAGTCAGTTTAAAACAGGAGTGTGGTTGAATGAGTCTTTCATCCCTATTCCTACAGACATATTTACATTGCTGCCTCTAATCCACAGTGTCTGTTGCCAGCTGTTTGCAGTTGATCGACTGTGTAATGGTATTGGCAGCCAACTTATGAATGTCATTAGTCTCAATTATTGCTCTGCTTGATTGAAGAATATAATGCCATTTTAAAGGGCCACATACCCTGCAAACACTACCCCCACGTTATTTCTGCCATGCACACTGCTAAACAAATGACATTGTGTTTTCATTAACACAGTCAGATGCCTTCAATGGCCTCCCCAGTTACCATGTCCGAACAATGAACCTTAATGGGACTTTATGAAACACAGCATAGCCATTGATGAAAACATCTAACCACACAAAGCGCATTTAAGCTGTTCTGCAGGCAATTAATCTGTGCTTAATGCTTAACGTTCAGTTCCTGTCTTCTCTTAGATTGGCTATCCAGTGCTTGTGGAAAACAACACTATGACTATAGTAAGATAAGATATAGTAAGAGTTAAGCAGGTGAGAGTACACAAAATAGTATTCTGATTAATGAAAATAATGCACCATATTGAGTTGAAGAAGTCCATGAAGGAAGTTTATCCATCGTTTTGTATGTTCACTTGTGCCATGAAAACATAAGATAAAGTTTTTTTAGCCAACAGTTAGATTTATTTCAATTGTGACAATCAACTACTAACATAACATTAAGCTAGCATACTGACTGTGATAAGTGTCTTAACTGTTGACCAGCTGCTTATATTTGTAAAGTCCTGATATGTTTCAAAAAGAGACCTGACATCAATCAGAATTGAGTATTTCCTTTCCTCATTGCCAGGTGTATTACAAATCCAAGACAAGCTGAATCCAACAAGCTAGAAAAGACTGTTTTGGTTGTTAGCATAATAATATGCAAGTGTTAATCAGATGCATTGAACAGACTACTGCATAGGTTCTTGAACATTTTCTGTCACGCCCCCTTTTAGAAGACGAAAAAAGTTCCCGCCCCCCGACTCCAGCAAAAGTGGATTTAATTTTTATCAATCATTAACAACACGGGCTATTTAATTTTTTAACTTTTTTTCCTACACCACCACAAACTGTAAATCCCATTCTGGCAACTTTCTGTCTGCTTCACATCCACCCCCCCCCCCTGCAGTGGACTATTGTATTGTAAGGATTAAGGACCTGTGAAGATAGGAATCTAATTTATAATTGTTCAAGAATTCTTAGTGTGGTTTTTGAGATGGAACTTGAAAAATAGGCAGTGTTTGTGTGTGACTGTGCTCGTTTGTTTGCGTGTCTGTCGGTGGCGGCGGATCTACACTTCTGTACGGGCAACCGACACATGAGTGCTTGTGTGTGAGGTGAAGGGAGTTTGCGTGCGCAGGTTTGTGTGTGCTTTCAGATGTAAATGTGATGATGAGTTATTGATTCAACAAACTTAGATTGAAATAAACACACTATTGCACTTCCTAATGAGCACTCTGTGTAAGGTTATGTTGAGCTGATGAGCTGATGGGAAACAGATGCATCAAAGTTAGTTGTCAAAGCAGCTGTGAATGCAGATTCTAAAAACAATGTGATTAAATTATGAATTACATTTTAGACAAAAGTACTTTAAACTTTTCATGACTGAAAAGGTTAACTTGGTCTTATAACAGAGCTACTTTACCTTTATCCATCATGAGCGAGCGCATACATCATTAATGTTTTTATTCCAGCCTAGAAGCCCTTAAGTAATGCAGCCTAGACAGGACATAACTTTGCTCTTAGCAGCTTTTCACAGTGAAAGCCTCTGATAAATCACACAAACTAATGATATCATCCCATTGTGCAAGTTCAGATGCTGTCAAACGGATACTCTTCCAGCGAACTCTGACTGGAGTGTGTAATGGGCAATTCAGCCCATGTGCTTCCTCACTGGCCTCAGACTGCAAGCAGTGGAAATAATTCCACTCTTAAATCAATTATTGACAGGCAGCTAGTGATAACTGCTCTTCTGTTGCCTGTCCTGTAGGCTGAGTGAGTTTAACGTATTGCTTATTTTATAGCCTTCTGTTAATTACTTTCAAAGTGAGTTTCTTTTTCAGAAGAGGCCATCTTTTTTGTGTGATGATGATGACTCTCATTATAGCTCAATATAATTAATACTGATGGCTTTTTTTCTCACTTTATTTTTGTAGAAGAAGCCAAAACTAAACACACTTGGTGCGTGTCCTATTTCTCCCCAAATGCTTAACAGATATTTCTTAACCCTGAGGCTGGCATGTTCTTGAGTGTACTATGTGATTACAGGATTTTGTGACTTTTGAAATTGATTTGACTGACTGATCTTGTCTGCTGTGGGGAGAAATCAATGGCTGTAATTGTCCAAAACAGAAATGCTTCTTGGCTATAAGCTTTCTTAATGGAAAGTATCTGATTACATTTCTCCTACAAAACATACTACTGCAACGTACCAGCACAATTAGTACAAGGGCTCATTTTGTCAGATTCAGTAACATATCATCCTATTGATTCTGTGCAGTATAGCCTATCCAAAAAGCTGAAATCAAGGAAACTGCCTGAGGCTCATTTCAGTTAAATTTGATTGATGCTCTGTACAATTTAGCATGTTTCTGTGGCTGTAACAGGATTTAGAATGCCTCATTTTAGTTGTAGAAGCCCATATTATGGATAAAGACATGACTTTAGTTTAAAGCATTTTTCTAAATTCGTTTCACTGTACGTTCCAAAACCAGGACAAAATATAGTCCAATCATGGCACATTTACATAAAAGAAGGAAACAAAGAAGCAGATAAGTAGAAATGTTCTTTTTTATTGGATTGGCATTGCTGGGAAACACCTGGACACAGCTCAGCGTCTGTTTCAGCATTATAAACAATAAAATGTCTATCTTTTAATAATGCTTTGTTTATTTACTGTTAGCTGTTGACGTTAGCAACCCATGGAACAGGTAATACATAAGCAACTGTGAGTCTTTTAGACAACATAATTCTGTAGTGAGAGTTTGGAGAACTGAAAACTATAATCCAACATATTCCTGCTTTTATATCATTTTCTGCTTTCTGAAGTGTTAGACCTATCATTTTGTTGATCTTGGCATCACTGGCTGACCTCCATAGTGCCATGACCTGAAAGCCAAGACAACACTGTGGCAATGCACGCAAGCTTCAGTTTGTCACCCTTGTGCTTATGTTTTACATGCTGTATGTTCTTCAACCAATGATAACGACCTCTCCTCTTTCCCAGGTGACCACCCTGGTGAACACCAGCAACAAAGGGCCATCCAGTAAGAAGAAGGGACGTTCCAAGAAGGCCCATGTTCTGGCAGTGTCTGTTGAGCAGGCGACCCAGAACTTTCTGGAGAAGGGTGAGCAGATCGCCAAAGACAGCCAGGACCTCAAGGAGGAGCTCATTGCTGCTGTGGAAGATGTTCGTAAGCAAGGTGAGCGTGTTGAACATTGCTTATGCTTTTAAAGCTGTTGTACCATAATGTTTCTCTGATAACTGCTTTGTCTCTGTGCAGTATCCTTGCTATTTGCCACCAGACATCTAGTAATTACTCCTTGCCCTCAGCAATATTATTATTGTATTTTCTCCTTAATACAGCCATATCCGACTCACATACTCAGTCTAAAGTTAAGCAAGGTGTGGTGTATGACTGTGGGTTGTTTCTAAACTTTCTAGAGCATCATTCATCATCAGTAAAGGTTTGCCCACATGCCAGCAGTCCCCTTGGAGGTCCTACTGTAACCCTGTCCAAAAGGCCTCGTCTTTTGTCGGAGGTTCTTTTATTTTCTAGATAACCCTGAATCTCAATTCAGCATCATCTCTAGCTGAAATGATTAGCACTGTTGACACCTCTTTCTGTGAAAGCTCTGTAGTGGAAACTTTTCTTCCCAGCATTAAAGGCTACATAGGGAGAGTAATTTATATAAAAAGTGTAATGTTTGGAGAAAATATTATGTGTTCTGAATGTCAGAACAAGTCAAATGTCGACACAACTCTACACGACAGATGTAGAGTTAAGAGTGGCAAGGCGAATCCATTAAATATAACAGATTAGTACGCATTAGTTGCAGGCTCTGCTTGGAGCATGTAGCCTCATGAATGTAATGAGCCTAATCCTGAAGTTGTTTACCCTAAAGTAATGCATCGTTAAAGCTTTGCCTGTCTGTGGTGGTGGGGAGCCTTGGTGAATTTTAGGACATTATAGATGCCCATTCTCAATAGCAACAATTTGAAACTTCTGCGTGGATGCAGCTGTTCTCTTCAACAAATCCTGCTCAATCTTTCAGGAAGTGTTATGCAGACCGAGCGATGTCACAGTTCCCAAAGTCTTTCTTTTCTTTTTTTTTTCAGTCAGTGAGCCTTTATGTGAACCAAGTCTTGGTCCTCTGAATGGAACTGGATTCCACATTCAATAACTACATCAAGAGAAAGAGCAAATGGAGCTCAGCATATGTTGTGTTCTAGCCGTTTTCCTCATGCTGCACTGTCAGCTCCAGTTGGCCGCTGCTGCTGTTGAACACTGATTTTACTCTGTTGGCACACAGCTCTTTTGAGGTGTGAAATGGACTGTTGTCATACAGGTTATTGCCACAGCTGACAACAAAAATTACAAGATCAATCTTCCTGCTTGTTTGGCATGTGAGCCAAAACCAAAGGAAGGCTGTGACAGTCTATATCTTCAGGGCAATGTTTTGAGATAAAGTAGCCACATTTTCTGCATATGTGTTCGCATATGTGTACATTTGCACTCATGAATGATTGCACTGACCTTTCTGATTCTTTTGATGGCATGGCTCTGCCCTTTGAAAAAGCCAATGAATCAAACGCGGTGCCCGTCTTCCACAGGAAAAAGCTTTAGTTGAGAAAAGACCAACACTAAAATAGGAGATGAAAGTTAATACTCCACATCTCCTAACCTTTAACTGCTATTATGAAAAGATGGGCATGTACAAAAGCTCTTGAGCACAGAAGTGAGCTGCTGATGGGGCACTCTCTTCGTCCTCTCTTTACCCTCCACTTCATTGCTAGGTTGGATATAATTACATGTCACGTTATAAGGGAATATATTTTTAAATGAATAGCATTACGGTTATGAGGCCTGATATATGCTATGTTTACTGTATTTGGCAGACTCTAAAAGAATAGCTCCTTTTTTATTATTTATTTTTTTACAACTGCCTTTAGCAGCAGCTACAGGTGTACCCAGCCAAATAGCATCATCGGGCCTAGTTTAGGTCATTGTGAATTGTCAAACACCTTTAAATATATCACCTCATCAGACCTCTTTCATCACGACCTCATCATCGCAAACCCCTTTATCTTGTCATGATTACATTATAGATGCTGATTTCAGACCACAGAGGGGTTCAGTAATCAGGCCCTCACTCGTCAGTAGCTCATCACTGGGCCAGACAGACTTATGGCACTAACAGCAACAATGTGTGTGTGCATGTGTGTCTGTGTGTTCATGAACTTGTTCGCCTATGTGTTTTTTTTTTTCAGTTTGAGTGCCTTGTCGGGTTTAGGGCGCTTTATACACATAACATCACTGTAGGACAAACAGCTTTATTTGCTTAGTAGTTTTTAATTCATGCTCAGAGAGCTGGCACTGCCAGTGTTGACTGCTATAACTTTGCTGCTGACCCAGCGGGAAGCCTGTTGTAACGTTCCTGTCTTGTAAACAGTTTTGTGCTCTAGTAAACGATTTGATCATAGACGCATTTTATAGATATAAATGGTGATGACACAACAAAAAAGCCAACAAATGTATTTAATGTTTTTTCAAGCTCCCCAAAATCAAAGAATTAAGTAGTTTTCCCAACATTTTAGTGTTGTTATTTCTTTTTTTTACTTTTAGTGGACATATGTAACATGTTTTATACTTCTTGTAAATATGATCTAATGAAACTTATTTCCATACTATATATGTTGTGTTAAAACAATTTCATTAAACGTTATGTAAGACTCTCATACTGCAACACTTGTCTTTGTAAAGTGAGAAAATGAGTAAAGTCGATAACCCTGCCTGTCAGCTCGCTCTGGTTTGTTTACATGCATTTACCTTAAAGGCTCGAATAAGTGTGCACTCCAAATTTAGTTGCGGCTAGCTTGACTGTGTCACTCACTAATGAGTGACAGTGGATACGCTGAAAACTGTTCAACATCTTAGTTATCGCTACCGTACTGACCTCAAACGAAATTGGGTCCTCAAAAGAAAAGTGGTTGTCTGGAGTCAGATGCCAAAGTGTGTGAGCGTGCGAGCTTACAGCAGCGGTGCAAAACACCACCTCAGAGCCCCGGTTATTATGAAAAGTGTAAAAATATTTTCGGTTCATTTTGAAAGCATGGTGGAACAAATTAGACTGTGGCGGGCCGCCATAGTCTTGGTAATTAATGGGAAACACTGGATAGTGGTAAATAAAAACTGAACATGGCATAGTTGTCACTCAAAGCAGATAAACATATGTATTAAAACAATAACTAAGTACTTTAATTTTGTTTGTCAGGCTGTGAGTTTTTCCTACATACATGTTTTTTTTTGTTGTTTTTTTTTACAATATTGCTTGACTCAGACTTGAAATGGTCTTGACTAAACCACTTTGCAGCACATTATGTAGAGGAACAGCTCACCAGGTGGTTATTCTGAAAGGCTTCATGGTTGTCCATTTATTTCTTAAATCTACGTTTCAGTGTGGGTTTGAGAAAAACTGGGGCTTCTCTGAAGCCAAATTGTAAACTATCTATTCCCCTAACGAACAACACAGTTTTATGAGCTCTGAATTGGATGAAGGAAACTGGTAGTGGGCCTTAAATAGTTTATATACAGTACAGACACAGGTTCAAGGAACAATCAGTCATCTTAATGTATTTATACCACAACACACTTTATCTTCAGCTGGTGTTAAACAATATACTCCTACACATGGGTGTGCACACACAGATAATAATATATTGTCCGCTCTTTTCCACTCTCTCCCTCCCCTCTTGCAGGAGAGACGATGCGTATTGCTTCGTCAGAGTTTGCCGATGACCCGTGTTCCTCTGTGAAACGTGGCACCATGGTGAGGGCCGCCCGCGCCCTGCTCTCTGCTGTCACCCGCCTGCTCATCCTCGCCGACATGGCTGATGTCATGAGGCTGCTGTCCCACCTTAAAATTGTAAGCGTGCCTGTCGCCTTATTTTTAAACCAAATGTTATGTTCTTCTGCCCGAAGAACAAAGTGTTCCTCTTCAACAGTAGTTCTGCAAAATGCTGCTTGATGCCCCTGTGACAGACACGGTGAGATAGAGTTATGAAGCCATGGGGTTGTGTTAAAGTTGCTGTCAGAACTATGAGGTGGAACACACACACATAAATAGATATCAAGGGTAAATAAAGGTATGGTCAGATTTTAGGGCTTCCTGATGCTCTGTAGCTCACAGAAGCAATGTATGCTTTTATCACAACCTCTGCACACATTAGCATATAGATGAGGCATGGGAGAGTATCCTGGAAACACACATCTGATTGTACTGTATTAATATCATACCACGGTGCCCTGATGTGATTAACTACATATACCCATCCCACTCACTCACTATAGAGTCATCTGAAGAACACAGGTCCTTTACTTTGAAAGTGGCTCAGGGCTTTGAAGGAGACGTTAATACCTGGTGCTAGAAAGAATGATATGCACTTGGTATAATCTGAAGCAAAGTCGGGTCTGCGTGCACCTTCATTCACTCACTTTGTCCCTTTTTCCAGCTTCGTTCTGGAGTCCCACAGAGGGGCTTAACTTGAGCCAGTATAAGCCCCGCCATCAAAGGCCACTTAAAAGTTATCTCTCTCTCTTCTGTCTTTTCCATTACATCTGCGTCACTTCCATTAGGGATAGAAAGGAGTTTAGAATCAGAATGGGATGCAGACTGCTGAAATGAGGTCCATTAAATTGCACATCTAAATGGCTGATTGTCTTTTTAAATGTGGTTTCACTTACACAGGATTGAGAATTAATTTTCACAAATGTTGCATTATTGCTTTACTTTACAGTATGTATAGCAACACGGATGGCTTGAGGTTTATTACTGAATTAAACAATATGCATCAACGTATGCTGTTTGTGTGTGTGTGTGTGTGTGTGCATGCGTGCATGACAGGTGGAAGAGGCCCTGGAGGGAGTAAAGAATGCGACCAATGAGCAGGACCTGGCCAACCGCTTCAAAGAGTTTGGGAAGGAGATGGTGAAGCTGAATTATGTGGCAGCCCGGAGACAGCAGGTAACTGGAAGCTCCCTGTCTCCTACTCTTTCTTACTCAGAGAAAGTGCATTCGAAATGACTATGATTTTACTGTAAATCAGCAAAAATATTCACATCGGTGCTTATTTGACCCAGGAGGATAAGGCTTGTGAAAGTGTTTTCTTTTCTAACATGGCCCCCAGTGTGACAAAAAGCTTTTGGAAGATTTGTCCTACAAGTGTCATGTTGGCAAGCATCCAGCCCGCTGAAACATCCCAGAGCAAAACAATGAACTGAATTATGTTCAGCTCCAGGGTTGCTGATCTGCAGATGGAAGATGAACTTTTGTTTTTATAGGAAATGTCTTGAACTAGGATCAGTTTCTGGTTTTGTTTGGCTGTTTTATGATTCCTTCAAAATCCGATGTCTCTTTCAGCTCTTGAAACAAACACAGGGTACAGTTTTGCTGTTACAAACTGGATATTGTGTGGGATATTTCGTAATTCTTGAACATGCAATGGCTTTTCTTTAAGGACTGACTATATATAAGTGGTTATTACTGCTCACCGGAGAACCTTTGTCACCTCCTCAGGAACTGAAAGACCCCCAATGTAGAGATGAGATGGCAGCTGCACGTGGAGCCCTTAAGAAAAATGCCACCATGCTGTACACGGCCTCACAGGCCTTCCTGCGCCACCCAGACGTGGCAGCCACACGTGCCAACCGAGACTACGTGTTCAAGCAGGTTCAGGAGGCCATAGGGGGCATTTCCAGTGCTGCTCAGGCCACCTCGCCAACTGATGAGAAGCACGGCCATGCCGGCATTGGAGAACTGGCTGCTGCCCTCAACGAATTCGATGTAAGTCAGCGAACATTTTGCTTTTCTTTTAAATACTACACTTAGCACATTGTGTCGCTTTTTCCGGATATGACATATGTACTGCATGAGTACATTATAGCACCCTGTATTTAACAGTGAGAACAGTGTAGTTTGGTGAACAGCAGGACCATGGTCTGATAGATCTCCATCTGTCCTTTTATAACAAATATTCACACATACATCATGTTACATAGGGATCTCTGCCTCTCAGACTTTATTTGAACAATCTTTTTTCTTTTACTTTATATTTAATCAGCCATTACTTCTCTCCATTGTATTAACGCTTATGCTTCCCCTGTGTTTATTTAAATCTACATCACACAACAAACTGAACTCATTTGTCCTCTAAACTGCGTTTTCTCCCTAAACATGATTTTCTGCTGCCATCTAGTGGTCGTACATTGATAGTGAACTATTGGTATGCTGAATGCTGGTGCTGTAGAGTTTTGCAATATGGGTCATCATGTCCACAGGTCAGGAGGTGGTTTTTGGATGTTGGATCAGCCCTGCCATATTCATTATAAACATCCTCATTAAAAATGTGTTGTGAATAGCAAACAGTTTCTGGTAGGATAGAAAACCAGCAGTACTGAGGAGCAGGCTCAAGAACCACTGGATTAGGGTAAAAGTTGTCCTGTGATTTATGCATCAAGTTTTCCCAGGCATAATTTGCCCTTCAGCTTGTGCTATGCTTCATGAGACCCAGACTGTATTGCATATAGATTTAGACATCTAACTGACAAATACACGGCGACTTTAAATTCCTTTAAGACCACCAACATTACAGCAGTATTCAGTGCAATTAACAGTCTACTTCTTCCTCATAATGTTTTATATCAGACACAGAGATATATACAAAGATGGCAGCATTGTCAGGACATTGTCCCAGTCTGGCTACATAATAGGGCTCTAACAAACACAAGCGGCTAACTTGTTCATTTTATTATCAAGTAATCATTTACTGCTTTATATTAACTGCAATGCAGATTTTTTTTTCATAGAATTGCCAGCTGTAGTGTAGTGCAGGCTTTATCAATCACTGCAGCCCTGAAGAATATGGTGCTAACTTTATGAATATTAAATCTTTTTACAGCCCCAAAGTGACTGTGCTATAAGTGCTATATTATATCATTAAAGGATACCCACTGCCCCTTAGTGATATTTAGTTTGATAGCACATTTAGTGTTGTGCACTATCCTCACTTGTCTATCCTTGGCAGCAGATGCGGTCTTACCTTTTGTTGTAACATTCGTTTGTGCTCGAGCTTATTTATAGATTAAACGATTTGCCCATTTCTACTGTTAGTGTATTGCAAATAGCTTTTTGTACTACGATAGTTATGTGCTTGTATTTTATCCCTTTCCCACTATATTAATGACTTGTTGCACACCGACTGCAACTGCCTCTTTTCCTCACTTGGATCAATAGTTTTATCTTTTGCTGAACCATTAAATCCGTAATGATGCAGAATCAGAGGAAGATACTCAACAATATTCTGAATTTTAGATATTGTTAAATGTATTTTCACAGGAACAAACAGAACCAAGGGAGTTTCACTAATTTGTGCAGTTCTCAAAGTGGGGTCCGGGGACCCCCAGGGGTCCTTGAGGGGGTTCCAGGGGTGTTTATTTTCACTATAATTCCATCCATAAGTAACACAATTACTATTTTGGTCATAGGTTTCATGCACTTTCTGTAATAAAACATCTACCAATCAAACATATCAAACATAGCAATCAATCTTCCACCTCTCCAGGACCTTGTGGCCTCCCAGCCCAGACACAAAGAATTCCAGGTGGGGGCCCTGGGACAAAATCTTATCAAACGGGGGTCCGCGGTCAAATATGTGTCAGTTTAGGGGTCCTTGACATGAAAAAGTTTGAGAACCACTGAATTAGTGGACACACAGTAGGTGTGTAAAGTTACACACAGTCTTAGATTCAAGACAATTTAGATGTGTGAGAATTAGATTTGGTGAATAAACCTTGACTCTGAAGATACGATGTCGCGATTGATTACAGAAATGTTCAAGGAGCCTAAGTTTGGATGACTCAACTCTAATGGGAAACAAAAGACAAGTTGTACAGAGTATAACAAAATGTGCAAACTCTCATGTACAGTGGAATAGAAGTTGTTATGGTACTTACTGTAATCTCTTAATGATACGAGATCAGCCACAGTGAATGCTCTGATTGCATCTGTAATTACAGATGGGAGAGGAGTTTCTCATTGAAGTCATTATGTTTGTAATGTCTGTGTGATGCACTATTGTTTTAATATGAGTTACACAAGGCACATATGTGTGGTACAATCTGAAAACTGATATCGTTGTAAGAAAAGATGGATTTTCTCATGCATTCTTTAAAAACTAACCATCATTTTCATTTATTTTGACGTAAATAATGTCATTACTAATGCTGTGGTCTTATGGACTTATGGAGAAACAGTCAAAAGACTGTCTTTATACACTCTTAAAATATGTGACATTGTATACTCTAGTTTGAATTCCTATACCCCAAATTTATAAATATTTTAACAAACGCTTGGTGGTTTAGTTTTAACCATAATCAGAGTAGCATACTTACACTCTCTGACGAGACAATGCAGTTTTTTCACCTTTGGCCATGTGTCTCTTTCATACTCTGTTTAGTCTGCACTTAAAAACTACAATGCTCTGATTTTTATGGTAAGAAGAATGCAGTCTATGTGCTGTAATCACTGGTGGAGGAAGTATCTAGATCCTTTACTTAAGTGAAAGTACTAATTCCACACTGTAGGAATAATCTGTTACAAGTACAAGTACTGCATTGAAAATATTACTTGAGTAAAATTATGTAAGTATAATCAGGAAAATGTAAGTACTCAATGCAGAAAGTGTCCCCTGTGACTGTTATACTATTACATATTACATTATTAGAATGTTATTCATGCATAAATATAAAAGCATGCATTTAGTGTTGTAGTTGCTGGAGGTTGAGCAAATTTTTCAGTACACTATTTTGTATAAGACTGCAATGAATGATTATTTTCATTGTGGATTAATCTGCTGATTGTGTCCTCCATTAATCGATTGTTTGGTTTGTTAAATGAAAAAAAAAGTAAAATAGTGAGATATACTTTCACAATCACCCAGAACCCAAACCGACACTTCCGCAGTGCTTGTTTTGTCTAACCAACAGTCCTCAGAATTATTAAAAAATAAATTAAAATAATTAAAAAGGAAAAACAGCAAGTCCCCATATTTGAGAAGCTGAAACCACGAAAAATAATTTAAACAATAATCAAAAAAGTTTCAGATTAATTTTCTGTAAATTTTAATCATTTAATCAGTTTAATTGGCTAATTGTTTCAGCTGCTGCTTTTGTATATTTTTGGGTAGTTTATATTTATAACAAAACATCATTCAACATATTTTTTAAGATCTTAGTATGTTTTGTATGCAAAAATCTTAATTTTTAAAGTAACTTAAGCTATCAGATAGATGTAGTGGATTTAAAGTACAGCATTTCCCTCTATAATGTAGTGCAGTAGAAGTAGAAAGTCGCATGAAAAGAAAAAAACTCAACTAAAGTACAAGTACCTCAAATTTGTACTTGAGTACATCCACCACTGGCAGCACTTGATAGTGTTGCTGATGTTGTCTTCCCCCAAGGTTGCTAGTTTACAGTATGTGAGTGACCCCTTGTGGTAATGCTTTGAAATTACAAGTAGCTTCTGCTCAGACTTTGTGGGGCTGCTGTGAGGAGAAATGTCTGAAGTGTGAAACATAGACTGTGACATATTATATGAATAACTAAAAGCTATCTAGTACTAAGGGCCCAGATGCTATGGGAAGAGCTAAATTCTAGTTTCTTCTGAACTTGCTTTCCTGCACAAGGCTGCGGCCTATTGTAATCACATCGACTCTGTTTTTATGTAAAACAGTACGCCTTTTTAGAAAAGCAAAAGGCCTGCATAATTTAATTCAAGTCGCCAGACAGGCAGACAGACAGCAGTTAAATGAGACAAATTGCCCTTTGCTTAGCCCTCTATGCTTGCCTGACGCTGGTGCATGTTTAATTCCTAACTTACCACAGAGACACACTATGATCAGATCCTCTCAGAATAGTAATGACCAGATATACTAAGCTATGAGGCATGGCACTATTTTATGCCTGTGCACGACTGTCTGTGTCATGTTTTACATGTACTTGTATATACAGTATAATAAATGCATGCACACATACACCCAATATTGCATATAATTTTGGGTGGATATGTCATTGTAATACAGCAGTATAATAGGGGCAGCTGTACCCTGTTTTCCAGATAATCTCAATCTCTCTCTCTTTCTCTCTCTCTCTCTTTTTGAGTGCACTCACATGCACGCCTGCTTTGTTTTCAGTAATGGAGTCTCTCTGGATGCTGCGATTCTGTTTTGGGGTTCTGCTCCCTGTCCTAAGTCAGCTTTGATCTGTTACTCATTCATTGACTCTCCTGCAGTGGTTGGATACATGGATGGCAGACCTCACTACAGCACATACACCGACTCAGATAGACACAGCCTATCCAAAAAAAGCTTTTAATTTTGGAGCTGTAATGGATATGAGTGAGTGGATATGGACCTGGACATCATTTTGCACTAACTATTGGTTTTGGCGCCTTCATTTTTATTTACTCAGATATTACAGGGCACACTAAAAAGGCAGATGTGCATCAGCCTCACAGTTACTCATGAATAAATAATTGCGATCACACTAAAAACACAAATATTGCTTTTTGGCTAGACTGAAGAAAAAACAGAGTACCTCTCATCTCCTCTATTTCAATGCCAAGAATGTGCTATTATTTGTAAAAGTAGAACAACAACAAATCAGTAAGAATATATATTGCATTCTATGTGGATTCTTTTCCATCTTTAATTAGGGAAAAACATCCTCAGGGCCTCTGTATGTTTTTTTGAAGGATGCGTGTGGCTCATATGCTACTGAAATGAAAATGGCAGGGATGCTGAGTGCACTGCCTCCACTGCTCCTGAACATGTACAGTCTGTGACACAAAAGGTTAGACAAGACTTTTAAATGCAGGGCACAAATTCAGGTCTATAGCCGGATTGAAAGGGCAGTTTATGAATAAGACAAGAAACAGGGGATGACCTCATTTATGCTTTTTTTTCCCACTGACACCCAGAATTAGTCTGGAATAAGTCAACCTGGGTCACTGAGGCACAAGATCTATTACGAGAGAGAAGGGAGGCCATCATCAGGTCAGATTCACTCAATTTCATTGTCATTTGGCAAATAACAAAGAGGCAATGTCCCCCCCCCCCCCCCCCCCCCCCCCCCCCCCCACCTAAATAAATTGGACAGATTTCTTTTCAGAATGCTGTGTGGTAAAGTTTTGTTTCCAAAATGTTAATAAAAAAAGTTAATATTTAAATTTGAACATAATAACTTGAACATTTAGTTTGCTGTGTAAATGGCAAGGGTTTCAAGTGATACAAATATGATCCAGGATTTTTTCCTGGCTCAAAATGAGGCAGACAACCAGTTCCACTGAACATTGATTTACTTATTTAAATGTTGTGACAAGTCGACGAGATGTGCAAGACCTCGATGGCCTACTGTGCCCATAGGAACCATTGACTATGACACAGATTCAAAACCTCTTTTCATTCAAAT
Organism: Micropterus dolomieu; assembly: GCF_021292245.1. Classification (NCBI taxonomy): domain Eukaryota; kingdom Metazoa; phylum Chordata; class Actinopteri; order Centrarchiformes; family Centrarchidae; genus Micropterus; species Micropterus dolomieu. The sequence goes on along the minus strand of NC_060153.1, from coordinate 11,545,011 downwards.
AACATGGTGGTGCTGTAATAAAAGATCTTCAAACCATTCTTTTTTCTTTTCTATTTTAATTTTTTTTCTCCATTTTTTACAAACAGTGCTTAAAGACCACCTCAGTCAAATATCCACCCAGTGTAAAAGTAAGTCAGTTAATAATAGCAAGGTTGACATTTGGTTCTTTTATTACTTGAGCACTTAGTTGTCAAGTAAAATAGCAACAGTTCTCTCTTGCAACAAAATTTTACCTTTTTTGATTAAAGTGAATTATGCCTAAGTCTATAAATGCTAATTAGTTGGCATCTCATCCAAACCCTGATTTGGTTGTTGCGATAACATTCGGCAGTGAGGGATTTAACACTACACTCTAGAAAAAGCATTTAGTATTGTGGACACGGATCGGGTTTTTTGTAAAGGCGGCCCAGAATTTAGGGATGGCCACCTTTAAATTCGCTATGCAGGAAAAGCCCTGTCATGTTGGAATGAAAGTCTTTATTTGGGGATCTGGGCTCAGTGGGAGGACAGATGGAGTCAAGGCCCTACGGGCATGTGGGTAAAGACACACTGTAGCACACACAGGCATAGACTTTTAGGTCACAGCAAAGTGTAGCAATTCTGTTAGATTTAAAGAACACAAAAAATATGCCAGTGCAGTGGAGTTAATTCAGTTCAATTCAATTCAACCTTTATTTAAGATTCTTGGAAAAATCAGTGGGGGTGACGATCTTTTACAATGGTGCCGAGATTACATCACGGAAAGTACAACCAAACTAAATCGACAAACTAAATCAGTTAAAGTAGTTACCATGGGAAATACAACAAAATACCACATACAAATCAACCAACAAAATCAATTCAAACAGAACTTTACAGGCAGGTATTGGACAGTTATTAAATATTAAATACATTCATGAATTGTAAAGATATATGAGTATTCCGTTGTAAGGGCACATTGCAAGAGATTCCACGAGTCTATTGCACTAATACTAAAAGCAGACCTTCCAAGATCAGTCCTTGTATGAAAGATGCATCACTGAAGCGAGTTAAATATGGACCAGGGTTCCAATGCAACACAGATGTGATGTATAATTGTTATTTTAGATATACAAACACCAATTATTATTGCGTCTCTCAGTCAGAGAAGACCAACCAACCATCCTCATGGAGGATACAGTGGTGAGTTTTGTAGCTATCACCAGTAATAAACCTCAGGGCTGATTGGTAAACAGAATCTGAGAGCCTAAGTGTGGAGGCAGCAGCGTGTCTGTAGATTACATCTCCACAGTCCAGAACTGATAGGAACATTGATTCAATAATCCTTTTCCTACAAATCAAAGGAAAGCCGGTTTTATTTCTGTATTTCTGTAAAAAAAATTATTTTTTGCTGTTGTGGTATTTAAATGTAAATTTGTGAACAAGCCAGAGGACAAGATACTTGTATTCTATAACCCTTTCAATAGTTGAACCACTGATAGTAGATCTCGAGAAAACCATGAATTCTGTTTTATTTGCGTTAAGTGTCAGTGTAAGGTTAGTAGGAGAATGTTGCAATGCATGAAAGGAGATTTCCAGTTTCTCAGTGTTAAATACTGTAATACTATACATTTACGAACCTATTCATTGTAGCAAAGCAGATGTACAATGACTTGTTGTTATCATGCAGGTGATATGTAAGCTCATGCTAGCTGTTTGTATCCCGTGTTTATATGCAGGCAGGAAACAGACTGCAACTCTCCCTCTCACAAAGTCCCTGCACTCCACATTTTAATAACCTCCCCCCAAAAACCCCCATCTCTCTTTGTCTCCCTGTCATTATTTTGCTTTAAGCCTCCTTATCTTTTACAGTCAAAAAGAAGGAGCCCCTGATACAGCCTTTTATAATTATGACTCTGTTGGTCTCTCCCACTCTATCACACTTATTTGAAGTGTCACACATAAAGGCATCAGCTTGTTAACAACAGCAAAGTAAGTACTACTCACAGACACCGTCATGAGTATGTATTGAGTAAGAAAGACAAGATATACTATCACTCAGGTAATGTAACTGAGTAAGAAAAACCCTGACTGTTCAAGTATGAATTATAGAAGGTCGTCCTTCTTTTCCTCTGCTGCTGCTGCCTTCGATAAGATGAGTGAAGAGGAGTTGGAGGGGGAAGATGAGGATGCCGTCTTTTAACATAATTGTGATTGCATCAAAATGATTGCCTCGTCCTCAGGGCTCCTTCTTCTTTCTCAACCAGCAAATCAAATTTGTGTCTTTCTGAGCAGGGATATGCTATTGTGTTGTTTGAATTTGGACATTTTTTCTCAGAATTATGTCAAGTTTGGCTCAGAGCTGTGTCCTTTGTGTGTCACATCTGCTTTGGTTGGATCAATGCAAACAGGTGGTCAAAGGTGCAGCTGTTCAAATACATTAGCCTCCGACTCAAAGCATTCAGTATGATCATACCATGACCAGCAGATGGCAGTATTTAATTACTTTGATCACTTGTCCTTTATCTCTCGTCATTCCCCTCCCTCTCTCTATCTTTTCCATTTTTATCTTTTTTTCCCTTCAAGTGCTTAGAAACAAAGATTTTCCGTCTGGCTCATTCTCTGCCCAGGGCGAGAGCCTCCATCACCTTGTTTCATTTTGTACCACTATTGAGATGGAACCTATCTTCTGATGCTGAGATGTTCTGATGTATGATCCTTGAATTGAGCTTTGTCAAAGAGAATTCAGTATTAGAGTTCACCAGATACCGCCTTACAAATTTGACCCCTCAGCCCACATCTGATGGATAGTAATGCTTTCCTCTCTTCCACATACCCACGAAGAGAGGACGACACAGTTAGCAGACCTGTGCTGTATAGCCTTCCCTTTCCTAGTGCTGTTGTGTCATCACAAGTCTTGTATACCTACAGCTATCTGACATAAAAACACAGTGAATGGTGCTCAGCTGACGTGCATGTGCTGTGTACATAGAACCACAGTCACACACACAGGCACAGGGCACACACACACACAAAAAACACATTTCATTCACACACAGTGCAGACATGCATACACTGGCAGAGCATAGCTTTGAGCCTGCGGCAGACATCCAAGTCGCACTGGATCATTTTATCATGTTTTTTATTTCCATCTGCTTGTCCTCTACCTCTTTCTTCTTTTTGGGGAGTTATTTACACAGCATCTTCCACACTCCCCCTCACATCTCTGTGTTCTTTTCTCCTCCTCTTTCCTCTCTTTCTCTCTCTCCCTTTCTTTCTTTGTTCTCATTGTCTGATGTGTCTTGAACCAACTGAGGTGTTTGAAATGCTAGCGTGCTTACATGCATACTCTGATTTGGTAGCAGTATTGTATTTTCATGCAAAACTCTCCTCTATATATATTGCAGGGCCTGTAGTCGCACAAGCGTATGCCGGTTCTCACTCTGCATATATTATAGGCTAACTATAACCGGATTTGCTTGCTAGCTCAGGGAAAGTGTGCATGACAGCCAGTCCTTTGGATCTCAATGTGCCAAGCGTTGCTTCCAAGTGTAAGTCACTTTCAGAATGCTGCATCTGTGCAGTAACAAGTAATTGACCATTTTGTGTTCACTGAGACACTCCTTGAATTACAGCTAATATTGGAATTCCAATAAACAGCACAGACATCAGACCAGTGAGGAGAAGCTTATCTTGTCTGTCTGTCATTCTTTTTTTTTATGTACCTGTATATGAAGATAGACTTCTGGTTTTCCTTTTGGGAGTTTGTTTTCATTCCTCCCTTGCCAATAAGATGGATTTCTTTCTCTGGTTGTATGAGCAACATGCACGATAGATGGGTGTCTTCATTGTTAGTGTGTGCACATTGACTGCCCAGGGATGACCTTTTCGCGTGCTCCGTTTGTGTATGAGACGCTGCTGAGCCAACCTCAGAGAAACAGTGGCTGGAGAGCAACCCGGCTCTAATGTATGTAGATGTATTCCTAACTGAGGGATAGCTTTCTTGGTAATTGCTATATCAATCTGTGCACTCCTATCCTTGCTGTCTCATTTCAGGCTCCCTCTTATTTCTCTCCCACTTTCCTCTTTCTCTCTTGCACACACACAGTGTCTGGCGCTTTCTCCCTACGCATTGTCGCTCCTTCCCCCGATTTTTCTCTCTCTCTCTCCTTGACTCACATTGATTCGCTGTTTGAACATGTGGATGTTCAACACATTCTTCAGGTGCCTGTGAGAAACCGGCAGAGAGGAAATAGTATATCCTGATCATTGCACCGGGTGATACCTGCTGGGGAAGGTCGGACATAAACATGCACAGATGTGCAATCATGCACAGATGCGAACAGACCCCAAGCATTAATAATGGCATCGAACACAATGCCAAGTCGCAGTGTTATTGAAAAGAACCCTGTTGTGTTCAATAATACTCCACTCCCACCGTCATTTTCACCTTGCCTGAGCCACGTGTTAGCCCAGAGGTGCATCTCTAAATTATGACATCCTCTCTCTGTCGATTAAAACACTGCCTCATTCTCCATGGACATATGCGCCTGTCAAGAGAGATATGAATAAGGGAAGTAAGCTGGAGTAATGGGACATGACCGGGTATATAGAGAGGTATTGGTTTGTTTGTTGCTGTACAGTAATTAGCTACTGCCTGTTTTGTATAGATGGCAATAAGACAAGCAGAAGGAGAGTGGGAGGCATCATTGGTAAACAGGATTCAGAGATCCATACAAGTTACAGTCGGAGCTTATAGCCTCGGGTTCATGGCGATCAGCCTCTCCACTTCCTTTTTTCCAATATGTTCAGTTTGCAGCTTTCAGGAATTTTTCAGCTCTTTTTCTGGTCATAGATTTAGTTTTGTTGGACTGACGGATGTTCAGCCATGACACTTTGGCAGTTTGAATTTTGCATGTCTTTCACTATGTTGTGAAAGTACTTCAGAGCATTTATCATAATACATGATGTTTTACTACAACATTATATCCTCAAGTAGACCCAGACTTTCTTGGTGGGATCTCTGTTAGTATTGCATGTTAGCAAAATGCACACAGTTTTTCTTGGCTCAAATTCTCAGTTAGAAGGAAAGAAATGATTAACAGAGTGGTTAGAGTATATTCTAACCACTCTCTCTCTCTATATGGACAGCCACCCTAAAGTGAATTACCTCACTGCATCTTCAGACCTCTCTCAGCATAAACTCTTGGGAGTTGATTTCTGAGAGGGTGCAGCAAATTACTTTCACTTATTTATTTATTTTTTTTGAGGTATCTTCTTCCAGTCAAGGTCTTTTCTGTAGGATCCCCACCTGCCAGCTTGCCCACTCAGCTCTGTTCAGTCTCATGGTATGCTTGCTCTTGCACATACAGTACTGTATGCACGGCACACTAATTGTGTAGTTTTGCCTATAGGAGCAAAAGCAAAGGTTTCGAATGAACCCTCCTCTCATCAAATGTGTTATTCTACAGGTACATGCACACACAGAGAAGGAAGGCTAAGAGACAGTCTCTCCTTTCAAGGCCAGTCTGCCTGTCCTTGCTCACACAAAGCTTCAGTACTTTTCAAAAGGATTTGATGACTTTCTAAAATGCACTACTTCCTCCCACACACATTCTTGCACTACTCTGAACAATAATACAGGCATGCGCACACATACGCACAGAGTCCCAGCTTTTCTGCAAAGGGATGTATCTGGCAGGGAACTCCTGGTGGATTTGAGACAAAACCTAACCAAAAGATTATAAATGAGCTGCTTGTCTGATTTTCAGTCTCCATGTTGTTAAACTAAGCTGCGTACCTCTTCAGTCTGACTCTATAGAAATGCAAAGAGTTTCTTTTCTCCAGACAGAATTCTCCAAACATTACCGGTATAAACATTTTAGAGGATCTTAAACAAAGTAAATATGCTATCATAATCCTCTACAGACTTAAACTGCCAATTTTTCTGTAATCTGACATATCTTTGTGTACTGCATTCAGCATTGGACTGTGAAACTTTATAGCATGCATGTGGTAAGTATCCAGAAAGCATTCATTTACATGGGACAGTGTTTTTTTTTAATAGACTGATAAACCTGAGGCGTATAGAGGGGTTGTACAGTCTCTCAGGGGATGGATGAGTCCTCCAAAGCCTGGAATGGAGATAGTGGCATTGCCGCCGGGATTTACCAGTCACACATTCAATAAATTTAATTCACAGGAGTTTAAGGCAGTAACACTTCAATTCAGAGTTGGCTGACTTAAGTTGCCTGCTTAGGTTCTGTCGATAAGTCAGTAGACACAGAGATACATATCAGGATAAAAGGTTTAGAATTTGTTATGTTAAAGATCATAAAGTCAGTTGTTGACTGGATTGTTTAACAAACACATAGACGGATGGATAGATATATAGAGTTAAAGACATTTATCTTCACTTTAGCTGAAGTTGAAGCAGCCAAAGGAAGTACTGACTTCGAATTAATAACACAAGATCAATTGTGTGCTACTATGCTTCAGCAGGACTCTGTTCCCCTGATACACTGTCCTTGATTTTTTTCTTTCCTTGCCCCTCAACTTTGGGCAGTCATAAATATACTTGAGCAGACCATCAAGGATTTCAATAGGCGAGGGAAACCAACCAATAGTAAAGCCTGCATGTTTGAATAGTGCAGCATTCAGAAACTAAATCTAATTTCCCCCTGTGGCTTCCACAATGGAAGAGATGCCCCTTATTCCGGATCTATGTTTAAGAAGCACTAATGCACCAGCGAAGTTGCTTAGATGAGTGTAGCTTTGTTGACAGGCCAATTTAGCTGTCATTTTGAGATAATGGAGTGTTTGGTGGCAGTAAGTAGATGCGCATACAGCGATGATCCAGAGCCCAGCTCTCCCAGATCCTAACTGAAAGGCAGTTCTTCTCCTCTGGTTCTTTATTGTTTTCCAATTCTTAGGCAAAAACAACTGCATGTTGGTTCTAGTTATCTGAATGTTAAAAAAAACTGTTTAAAGCAGTCTCTTTCATCCGACAAAACACAACTGAAAAACTTCCTTGAAGGACAAGGAGGTGTTCTCATTATTTAAGTTCTCATTAAACTCGTGTTTTGAGAATCTCAAGGTCTAACACCGTGGGTTCACTTTTAGATTGTGAATTGAAAAGAAACTGTTTCTTAAATGATTGACTTGACATAGAGTCAGATGATGCCTCTCCTCTCATCAGCATTGCTTTTATCATGACTTCTTTTACAGCAACGACACTGGCTGCCCTCTGTCATACTCTTGCTTTCCCGGCATTATGTCTTCATCTTGTTATTTCCACATCTTTTGCCTTTATCTCTTTTACGTTCTTTTAAATCTTGTAATGGTGCCTTCTAAAGCATCCACAGTGTGTACATCGCCACTTTCAGCCTCAATGGCATCCGATAGAAAGTAGGTCTTGGCTGAAGGTTGAGAGTTTCTACCGCGTCTTGCAAAAGCTGCATCTTTGCCAAGACCGCTGGCTGCCTGTTCCCGTTGCATCTCAACACAAATACCCAGTGGCACATTCACTAGTAGATGCTCGGCTGATACAGCCCTTCTCATTTAGCAAATCATGTGAAACCCAAACAAACGATTGAACATCAAACAAATGGCTGTAAGTTTAGAGTTAAAGACCATGATTTCACTGAGCTAAAGCTTTTCATGCTTTGCACATAAAAAAGTGAGCGATGTAGAAAATATTGTTTGCAAATGTACTGCTAGTCTTGTTCTTTTGTGCTGCAGTTGCATCAACCCTTAATTCTATTAAATGCTGGTTCAGTGGGGTGTCCTGGATCAGTCTGGTAGTACAAATGACATGCCTGTGTTTCATGCTGTGCTGCCACCTTACTGTCTGCTATTTCAACATTTGTTCTTCACTGTGCTATCAAAGGTAATTTAGTTTTGAGGGAAGCTGACAGCTCTTCTAAGATTAACATGAGGGGATCATATAAACATCCATGAAAAGCGTCATTTAAAAATGAGCCAGAGGTAGAGGGCTAATTTTCATCCTGTGTTCCTAGGCAGATGTTAAAGACACCCTTACATCCATTGTTACTCATTAACTCGCATTATGTGTATCCTTGAGGTCTAACATATGTGTTGAATGCATTTCTCTCATTAAATATTTGCAAACCGGATGTTTTAAGTGTTTTAAGTCTTGCATTGTTTACATCCATGGTTATTAGCCAGCAGCCTTATTCTTCCCTGACTTTCATTGCTTAATGCTTGCAAACAAACAGCATGCATTGCAAATAGCGCAAAAATAGCAGATGAAGGGGAAAAAAGAGAGAAACGTTAGATATGCTGTGGGGTATATATATTAAAGATTAACAGTAGGAGATGCAATAAAGAATAAGCAGCAGAGGGATAAAATGATAATAATTACACACTTACATCTGTTGTCACCTGTTTGATCTGTCAGTCACAGCTGTACTGCAAAGTCGGGGGTATTTATTTTTTCATACCTTCCTGACATTTCACCGTGTGTATGTGGTATATGACAGTTTCAAAGTGGGGAACTGTGTGGGAAGGGGGCTCTCTCCTTGTCATGTGCCTTCATGTTGTCCGAGTAGAAACAGTAGAGAGAGAGAGTTGTAGAGCTTATACGCAATGTTCAGTGCCAAAAACATCAAAGAAGGCAATGAAAAGGACACAAGGTTGTCAACATTTTTCATAAATCAGGAGAAATACCGGAAATCATGAGAATTGTGACCCCTAAGCCCAACATGCACCCAACATACACTAGTCCTGTAACGTTATTCCCACCACAAGCAGTCACTGACAAGGCACTCCTTTTGGTGAGCGTAGCGAGGTTGTGGATGAGTGAAAGAAGTTTAGCTATAAATGTGCGGTGTAGGCTACAGTGTGTCAGCGAATAAAGGCTGCAGCTAAAGCTCCGGTGCATGTTGTTAACCAGCTGCTGGAAAAGAGAGGGGTGATCGTTGTTGTGTTGTAGATGATGTCACGCAGTTTCATACAGCGTTGCTTGCCTTAGTTTAGGGAATTCAGGAGGAGTGTCTGTATTTTTGACGGTAGTCTTACCGGCATGTTGTCTATATACCCTGATATACCGTAATATGGACCAAGCCTACTGAGAAAGAGTAGTAAATATCAAAGCCTCATGTTCTAGGGGGAATGATATTTCCAGTATATGAATGAAGGATTTCTGTGTCATACTGCACATGGGACTACATTACACATGATAGTCATACATATAAGATCCTCTGACAAAGAAACTGAAAAAACACTGTATATTTTAAGTATATCTACTCACATAGGGTGGGGACATGTTGTATAACAAGTCATTGTTACATAATTAAGTTTTGCTCCTGAAATCCCAAGTTAAGACGGAAAAGTAATAAGTCAAATTGTTAATGTATTGGCCAGTAAAACTATTGGCTAGCATACCATTGTACTCATCACCACGAACACTCTGCTGGAACAGTTTTTCTACATAAAACCTCCATGTGGTTAATTTTTGGACTGTCTGCATTATTTTTCATGTAAAAAGACCAAACTGGTTAAGAAAGGAGTAATGAAACTGAATGATTAGACTTGCTTACAATCTTTCTGAAGCTTGCACTTTTTTGTCCTAATTGCACTCTAGTCTTTTTTTTTTCTTCTAGCTAAGTAATTGTGTCATCTATCTACAATGACAAGGATGAGTACAATGTTACACTGACCTACACTGACCAACACCATGACCATAAATTCCAGGTTGGAAAAAATATGGAATCTTTGTTTTGCTTTTCGTCCCCATGTTGTTGTTTATTATAGTGGAAATGTTTTTTTGTAGTCCCAGAAGTCATTGTATGAAGTGATGATTTTGAGGATGGCTGATTTGGAGAAAGGGGAGCGAGGGCTGGAACACTGGGAGGGACAGAGCCAGTGTCTAGCAGAATGATTTCTATTGAATGGGTGGCGATGAGTGAGGTTTGGGGTTATCGTTTTGCTTCACAGAATTTGAAGAAGCATAAAATGAAATGAGAAGTGTATTCATATTCAAATGGAGACAAGTCCCCATGTGCCTGCATGCTTTTCAATTATGGGGATATGTATATTTATGTCTGCTCCAGAGGAAACTGGACAGGGCCCCCCGATGCTTTTGTATGGCTGAGCATGCACTGGTATGTTATTCAGATGACAGTCTGAGGCCTGTATTTGTATTGTTGGGCTTACAGATGAAGAATTTTCATTTATGTTCCATAAATACATACCTACCTTCAAATATGTATAACTCATACATACATATATAATAGTTCTTCTTGATGCATCTGAACCAGTATGTTCTAATACATGCAGAATATTAACTAAATGACACATTGTTAAACATTACCATATGTATGCAGAAAAGGAAAAACAGTTTGCCCATGCACCAGTAGCAGAATGTAATTAAAAAAGGTCCTGCAACCACAGAGGAAGAGACTCACAAAAAGTGATGCATAGCTGCTTGATGAAGAATTCAACAGCATTGTGCATGATTTCAACTGTTCTCACTGGTGTACCTTGTCTCACTGCCAGCCCACAGGTGAAACAACCCACCAGGAAAAGTTCTAGTACTCCAGATTGCCAGTTCGCCCCCAGGCGTGCATGTAAAAACCTTCAGCCTGCATTCATGACTGTCATAGATCTCTCTCTCTCTCTCTCTCTCCTTACTTCTGTTGCTTCCTGTGTCACCTAGCTTCTCTTCAATGTGTGAATAAATATGTATGTTAATTTCTTTCATAAGAAAATCAAAGGGGAAACAAATATGCTATAAAAAAAGGTTTCTAACAGTTGTCTTAATCAGTAGACATGTTTCAGTATTCATATTCCCAAATGTTGAATGAACAATCCCAGATCATTAGTTTATCATTTTGTTGTACAGATTTTGGGGTTGTTTGACTTAGACTACAGTATTTATTACATATCATTCTTAATACGGAGTAGTGTTTTAGTACTTGAGATCAGTCTTGTCTAGAGACCACTTTTTGAAGGTCTTGCTCTTGTCCCGGAATCGGCCACATGTTGTTTTAAATTCACTCACCTTGCTGCAGCTATGTCCAAGTGTTACTCTAGGACAGGGGTATTCAATTAGATTTCAAAGAGGTCTAGTTAGAGAAAATTTCCTGAAGCAAAGGTCCGGAACATCAAAACGACGAACTTGCGTTATCATTCAGTACTATAACCTATAGTTGTATCAACATATGTTTTTAGTCAACAACGGACTGTCAAATCAAATAATATTTCAGTCAGTTTTCACATCAAACTGGAGGGATAATAAATAATAAATTCTAAATTTAAGTAAACTAAAGTGCCTAATTTTTTAGAAAAAATGTAATAAAAAGTGTAGCTTGAAGTGATGAAGTGTAGTCTTAACCAATTTTATAATAAACACTCAACACATCATAACAAATGAACAGCTGTAATGCCTCCTCTTCTCTTTCATTTCCTCTTACAGAGCTACCACTTTCCTACTTTCTGTTGTTCAGTGAGAAACGTGAGCTCCAGCTAGCATATTGGAGATCTATGAGATATTCTGGTTTTGAACTGCCCGTGGGAGGAATGTACATGTAAAAATCTGTACATTCTTGATTAAAAGTCATGTGAAATCTCTTTTATCTTTCGTCTCCTCAATT
>NC_060153.1:11530894-11533338 GCF_021292245.1 Micropterus dolomieu | reverse complement strand
CAATTTTATAATAAACACTCAACACATCATAACAAATGAACAGCTGTAATGCCTCCTCTTCTCTTTCATTTCCTCTTACAGAGCTACCACTTTCCTACTTTCTGTTGTTCAGTGAGAAACGTGAGCTCCAGCTAGCATATTGGAGATCTATGAGATATTCTGGTTTTGAACTGCCCGTGGGAGGAATGTACATGTAAAAATCTGTACATTCTTGATTAAAAGTCATGTGAAATCTCTTTTATCTTTCGTCTCCTCAATTCGGGTGTATTTCCAAAACGTCTCTGGTGAATCTCGCGGACTCGACTCGCAAGCATCGGTATGCACAGATTTGATTGGCTGAGCAGCGTCACATGAGACGATTGGAGCACATGCGATTGGTCTGTGAGTTTCCTGGTCCTCTAAACCAGTCCGCCTATTAGTGACCTCTGCTCTAGGACATCACTGTATTTGTGGTTATTGGGTCTAATGGAGCACATTTCTGATCACACCCACTTACACCAGACAGTGGTGCTGAGTGTGGTCAGAAGGGAAAATGCTTCAACCAGCGAAGGGGCAGTAAAACATTGCTTTTGTGCATGGTGTCTTATTTTTTAATTAGGTGACTAGTTTTGTCGGTTAGTTCAGTTACTTGGAAGGTAAATATTTAGTAACAGCTAAACTCTACGTAATAGTTTTTGTGTGGTGTTTTTCATTCAGTGATGAGTCCATCTCCACTTAGTGAACACACTATTATGCACTAAGTTTGAACTTAAGAACAGCTGGTGCAACCAGCTCCTGACCTCTACAGACGTCTATTGCTAGTAATCCGGTAAGCTCTTCACCATCAGGCCCTCAAAGACATACACACACAAAAAAAATCAATCTGTGATCCCATAACTGTCTGTCAGTGAAATATACAGTGCTGCAGCACCTACACTGAATCTAAAAACCCTTGCTACTGTGTGTCTGATAGCACAGCATATGGATATATGGTGTCATGGCAACACCTCTTGCTACGTAGACAGAGTGTGCTTACTGTGTGTTAACGTCATTAGCCTGGTCACCGTGGACATTCAGACACCTTGCAGTATTGTGAGTGGTCTTAATTTTCATTAAGACACAGGGACATCGGTCTGACACACTGCTACATAGAGCATGAGAGGGTCCACTCAAGCTCCCACTGGGTAATTAGTCCTCTTTTTTTATCCCCCTTTCTCCTCAGCCAACACCATAGAGCAAAGGGAAGGACAAAGAAACACAAGTTTAAATGTTAATTGCGTCTTTATATCCCTGTAATTTCTAATTACCTCTTACTTTTTCATTGTATGTGCCGTAAACAGTGGTTAATGAATGGGGATTAGCAGGTGAGCCGTGATGGCAGTAATCACCCCCCCACCCCCATCCTCTGTGGCTTATTTCACACTTAATTCTTTTTCTTTTTACCTCAAGATGATGTGGCATGCTGCTTGTGGAAGTGTGGAGGTAGCTTGTAGCAAGTCCTTGAAAAATCGGCTCTTCTTGAGTTTGCCTGACATGATCTTATACATATGCTATTAATGTATTTATTTTATATATTTACTTATTTTTTTACAGTCGCAAAAGCTCCACTGGATCTTAGGGCCACTGCCAGGAATAAACTGCCATGTCACCCACTATCTCGTAATTTCCTCTGGTGCTTATAAGGGCATCACCAGAGAGCAAGAACTCAGGCTTCAACATATGCTTGTTTCGTGTGCTCAGCTGGAGGCAGGGGACATTATACCCCGCTTCCTCCTACACACTCCAAGATCATGCAGTGCCCTCTAATGCTCCCCTCATTATGGTATTGACAGTCACAGCCTGGAGATAATACCAGCACAGAGAAGCTCGCTGGTTGAGGGGGCAATGTCAACCAAGTAACTGGATGACTGCACATGTGTAATATAAGGATCTCTGTATGAAAATATGGTTCTGGAAACAGGCAACTTATATATGTATTCTTAATAGTTAAAGTGTGAAGAGCACTCAGCCAGTAGATAAAAAAAGGTCTGTCACACCTGATGATGAGACAGAAAATGCTATATCACATTATTATATTTTTTCTTTTCCTACTGCTCTTGCTGTGAAGGCAGGCGGCTGGAAGGTATGGCACTATCAGTACTTTCACTTACTGACATCTTGGCCCCAGCTAAACTGTGAAGGCCACTGTCACAGGTATTTAGAGATTGGTTCTGAGAGTGAAGGGGTGGGGGATTTTTGTCTGTAACAAGATCTTGGGTAACACAGACTCACTAAACCTGGGCTAGAGGTCAGTTAATCGCCTCTTCTCCTTGAGCACTGTTGCAGAATCCCAGAAGACTGATTGATGTGCAGAGGTTGTCCTTGTGCTTCATTGCATTTTGTTTTGTTTGCTGTTGTTAGAAGGCGAACATAATCACTATCAATGAGACTCTCTTAGGGATATACAACCTGGATATTGGTACCAG
>NC_060153.1:11523433-11530794 GCF_021292245.1 Micropterus dolomieu | reverse complement strand
TCAGTCCTGGTACTCCTGGACCTTAGCGCTGCTTTTGACACCATTGATCACAACATCATGTTAGACAGACTGAGGCACTGGGTGGGGATCTCTGGTACGGCCCTAGAATGGTTTTCATCCTACCTGTCAAATAGGAAGTTTTGCTTGTCTGTAAACAACTATGTCTCCTCATTCTGTCCAGTTAAATATGGTGTGCCTCAGGGGTCGGTCTTGGGACCTATTTTGTTTTCCTTGTATCTGCTTCCCCTTGGACATATTATCCATAAACATGGTATTTCTTTTCATATTTATGCTGATGACACACAAATATACTTGCCCGTCAGATCCACAGACCCTGGAATGCTGAGTTCACTTAACAACTGCCTTTGTGAAGTTAACAAATGGATGTCAAATAATTTCCTCCAGCTGAACTCAGACAAAACAGAAATCCTGGTCATCGGGTCCCAGCAGATGGCAAATCAAATACTGCCATCTGCTGGTTCCCTAGTAAATCACATTAAGCCAGTGGCAAAGAACCTAGGTGTTTGGTTTGATAGTAATTTAAATTTCGAGCAGCACACCACAAAGCTTGTTCAATCATGTTTTTATTAACTTAGAAATACAGCAAAAATTTGATCTATGTTAACTTTTAAGGACACCAAGACCATTTTACACGCCTTCATCTCATCACGCCTGGATTATTGCAACAGCCTTTTCACTTGTTTTACCTAAAAGTCTACTGATAGACTCCAGACTGTCCAGAACTCAGCTGCCAGGCTTTTAACCAGAACAAAGAAATATGACCACATTACTCCTATTTTAGCTTCATTACACTGGCTCCCAGTGTGTTTTAGAATTGACTTTAAAATTTTATTGATCACTTTTAAAGCTCTTCATGGCCTCTCGCCTTGTTATATTTCTGAACTTTTAGTCCCATACACACCAGCACGTACCTTGAGATCCTCGGGCAGAGGTCTGTTGTCTGTTCCAGAGTCTCGACTGAAAACTAATGGGGACAGAGCGTTTGCTGTCAGGGCCCCGAGGCTCTGGAACAGCCTGCCTGAGGAAATCAGGTCGGCTGAGTCAGTAAACTCTTTTAAGTACCTTCTTAAAACATACTTTTATAGAGAGCCTATACCCGATCTTATTTGACTTTATTTTATCCCTTTCATTTTATTTTACTAATTTTATATTTATCTTAAACGTGTATTTTAGTCTTTTCAATGTTTTCATGCTTTTATCTTGTATTGTTTTTGTATTATTGTCTTTTGGGTATTATTGTCTTTACACTTGTTAAAGCATTTTGTAACTTGTTTTTGAAAAGTGCTCTACAAATAATGATTATTATTATTATTATTATTATCAGATAGGTAAAGTCCTTTTTGACTGACCGAGTACAGTGTGTCAGAATAAATAAGGCAGTGTCTTCTCCTTTTATTACTAACACAGGAGCTCCACAATGGAACACTATTCCCCAGTCTTATTTACCTTTTATACAAATGAATGTAGAAGCAACACACCTGAGCATGTTACTATTAAATTTGCTGACGATACAGCAATCGTTGTTTTTGTTTTTTTAAGATGACGAGGAGACCAGCTACCACCAAGAAAACGAAAGAAATCATTTTTGACTTCAGAAGGCTGACATGAAGGAGGAGAGAGTATTGAAATGATAGATGATTATAAATACTTAGGAACAATAATTGATGCTAAACTGTCATGGAATTTTAATTCAGATGTTATTTATAAGACAGGGATGCAGCGTCTATATTTTATGCGTAAACATACTTTTTAATATGGACAGATTGGCCCTCTTCTATCGGTCCTTTGTGGAAAGCAACTAACCTTTTGTTCCATTACCTGGTATTTCACATTGTCAATGAATAATAAAAATAAACTGCTTAAGATACTGTAGTTAATACCCAGCAAGCAATTTCACGGTTAAAAGACGTCTAAACATAGCCCAGACGTCTAGGCTAAAACAGGGCTGAATTTGGGCTGTCAGTGAAAGTTTGGTAGACGTCTAATCATAGGCCAAAAATAATCTAGTCATCAATCAGACCATCATTGAACGGCCACATATAGACGTGTATTAGATGGTAAAAATGGTTCTCGGCTAAAACAAGGTTGAATTTGGGCTGTCAGTGAAAAGTTAATAGACGTCTAACCATAGCCCACGAATAGACCAAATACACAGCTTTTGAGTGACTACATATCTACCTCTAATAGACAACAGAATAGTGGCTACAGATTCTCATAAATGGTAATCTGTCCAAACAAATTAAATATAAAGATTTTATTAAGAAAAAGGATTACAACGTAGACAACTTAAGATAATACAACATGATGAAAATGTAAAGGAATTATTGGTACAATATTATTATAAATACAAAAGTTTATATATGAAAATACAAACAATTTTAACAACATGCGGTAATATAAACATAAATAATGACAAAATAAATGGGTTGGTTGCATCCAAATCTAGATCTTCATCTAAGCTACTACTTGATGCAGCAAGAGCAACAGATGGGTCTCTCAGGTGGCGCCAGTCTCTCGGGTAAATGGGATCCATAACTGTTCAATATGTAAGAATATGAATATAAGTAAACATAATTGACTATGTTCACTGTTTTGTTAAGACATGACTATTATCAACAAATGATTTTAAATGAAAACATACAGTATATTTCTAATTACCATTCTAATGAAGGTAAAAAAAAAAAAAACTCTCTTTTCATTTATAACGTTTTTATCTTTTTAAGTTAAAAGCCCTTATTTATTACTGACCCATTTATCTCCATGGAAAATATAAAGATACTTGAACAGGACACATGTTTTAGCCATCATGTTGCATTAGAACAACCAAAGAGACAATTGGGAAAGCTGCTTTTATTCTTTTGAGAGAGTTATGTGCTGTGAATGTAATATTTATTGTTAGATAAGATAAGATAAGATATACTTTATTTCCCCGAAGGGAAATTTTTTTTGGACTCGGTCCGTTCTGCAGCTTTACAAGACAACACAAAATTCAGAAATAAAACATCTCTCACACATATTCTCATGCAACACAACACATGCTGTCGTATACATTAGACGGTTCCCTATATAGTAGCACATTGACTCCTTCTTCCAATGCCAATTTTGATTGAATAACCCTGTCGGCTGCATTCCTCGCAATGCAGCACAACCCTTGCACAATGAGATTGCACACCCCTAATAGCTTATGTATTGCACAAATGACATAGGCTATTGCACAACCCCGATAGCCTACATATTGCACAAATGACATATTGCACACCCAATAGCCTACATATTGCACAAATGACATATTGCACAACCCCAATAGCCTATGTATTGAACAAATTACACATAATCTGTGCCATACATGATGACATATTGAATAATCCAACAGCCCGTGTGTCACACAACTAACATATTGCATAACCCCGATAGCCAACTTATTGCACAATGACATAGTGCCCAACCCAGCCAGCCTACATGTTAGTGTTGATAAGCTTTATGGACATAGGCACACATGAGTGTTTATATCGGTTTAGCCTGCTTTTAGGAATCCTAAATCTTCTACCAGAGGGTAAAAGCTGAAATTGTGGATGAAATGTGTGGGTCGATCAGAGACTATTTTTTTTGCCTGTCTGATAAACGACTGCTCATAAATTGTCTGGAGGGGCGGATGGTTTTTGACCCCCATAATCTTCATGGCTGTCTGTAACAGACGGCGATCTGTGATTTGGACTGTACTGTCGGGTTTCCATACCAGGCTGTGATACCTTATCTTAGAATACTCTCTAGTAATGCATGATAAAACAACAACATAGCCTACAGTATGTGACAGAGATTGTCTCTAAAGCATTCTTCAATTCAGAGGAAAAGTCCCGATATTCAAATCTCAGATAGAAGTCATTCAGGTCATTAGCTTTTTGCAGGTCATCAGCAGTACTGATGCATTTTTGAGCTGGTGTCATTAGTTATGTGTCCCATAGTCATATTTTTTTTTTTTTTTAGTTCATTTCTGTAAAACTCTGTTCAATTAATTATTTGTCTCCTCCTGGCTTTCTTGAGCAAGTGATTAAGTTCTGTTTGCACAATTTTCAATTTATTGATACAATCTTTAACCTCCTTAGTTATGTATGGTTTGTTGTTAGGATATACAGTTATTTCTTTCTGAGGTATAACATTGTCCACACAGAATTTTATGTAATCCGTAACAGTCTCTGCCTCTTTATCTACGTCCAGTTCGTGAAAGATGCACCATTCTGTTTAAAGAAAGCAACCTTTAAGGGACTCAGTGCTGTCGCTAGTCCAGACCTTTACAGACTTGGTATATGGTAAAGGATTATATGGTTTACTGTTCTTAAGAACGGATCTGTAAGTGGGGATGAGATGGACTATGTTATGGTTCGAGTTTGACAGCGGGGGTTTAGCCCTGCACATTAAGATATACTTATCAAGGATTCTGCCACATTTAACATATTGTTGAAAACCTGGTAGTGACAGTTCCATTTTACAGTGATTAAAATCTCCTAAAATAAAAATCAGGGCCTCCGAGTGCGCAGTAGCTGTTGATGTACACAGTCAGTGATGTGTGCTGCTGCAGATGCGGCGTTCCCGCTGGGAGGGACCAAACTCCCTGGGCAGATATAAGGGTCTTAGGCTCAAGCACATTAGTTCAACATCGGAATTGCAAATAATTTAGCACAGTGTATGTTGTCTGCACCATCTATCATTAATAAAAACACAGATGCCCCCCCGCCCCCGTCTTTCCCCGACGCCTCAGCTCCTATCGGAGCGAATGAGAAAAAAACCCTCCACCTCGCACAATGAGTCAGGAACATCAATAATTGATGACTCACGGTAGGCTACTCGTAGCAGGCTGAAGCGTTGTTCCTTAACTCTTCCATTTTCCTTTTCAACGACCTCACGTTGCTGAGGATCATGGAGGGTAGCGGCGGCCTGTTGCCTCTCCGTCGCAGACGCTGCCGGATTCCTCCTCTCCTTCCTCTTCTCCGGCTTCTTCCCTCGGGGCCGAGGGTCGTAAGTCCTCGGTAAGGTCGGGTGGTGGATTTTCTCCAGCCTCGTGGGGGGCCAGAAGCTCATCTCTGGTGTATGACAGCGCCAGGTTGTTTACTCATGTAAATGTTTGGCATGGCCGAACGAGTTCCACGAACAAAAGTGCCAGTAAAAGTTTTGCCAAGGTCGTCATTGTGTCGACAAATACATACACACAATTCCTTGGTTTTAAGAGTTTAAAATCCGACAAAATAAACAAACAAACAAATTAAAACAACATTAGGCTAACTGCAGCGCGAGACGCAAGTCCGGGTCACCAGCACTGTTCTATCTTGTAGATATTATTGACTTTGCAAAAATAATGGGATATCAACCATCCCATGTGCTGCCACGGCAAAAACCACTATTCATTTTTTTTACCATTTTGACTAAAAGTGGGCTACAAATAGCCGGTCTGTTTATGAGCTAAATCGTGGCTATGCACAGGCTGCGCGTAAAACATGTGAAATAAATGAAATAAAAAGACTTTTAATCACTGTAGACCTTGGTTACATGATTGAACAGCTGCACCTTAACATTTGGGGGGATGTTTGTGTTGGCAAAGCAGTTGTCTAGTTGTTGGTCTGTTGATATTGTTGATCTGACGTTTGCTGTATGACACAAAATGAATTTCCGCAAGGACTAAATAATTATCTATCTATCTATGAAACTAAACATGCATGCGTCGTTTGACAAAACAGTCACACCTCAAGGTTCATTGAGTACTCATTAGGGAGCTTTTGACCATATTACATGGTCCTCATCAGCAGCTTATTTTGCTCAATTGCCATGGAACTATACATGTTAAAACTTTGAGTGATTCTGAGCAACTCTAGGTCTTTGAACCTGCATCATGTTTTGCAGAAAAACTACATGCTGTGCATTAGTGCATTTTACTTTACAAAGTGCATTTTATTTTACAAAAAGTTCTGTTTTACTTTGTCTTATCTCCACACATCATGAAAACATTTGATTTTAGTCAATAGATTTATTGACCAATGAAAAGTAAAAATCAATGACAGATAATAAATGATGAATCATGATGTAGACCATTTTGTCGTCACAGTAGCACCTGAATGAGATGCTTTTCTGACCCTCATAAAGAACTTCACGCCCCTTACTCCTGGTCTCCACTAAGACCTTTGAAAAACCACAAAAAAAGCATGTTCATTTAATGCAAACTGTAAATACAAGGAGACTGTGAGGGCTTTAGACATGTGACTAACCATGCTGGGGATGTGCTGTTTTATCCTCTACATCCTCCAGCTTTGCAGACGTATTTTCTTGATGAGTGAAAACTGTCTCAGTCCCGGCCCTGGATGCGACATTGCAAAGTTGAGAACTGTGGACACTCTTCTCCTGTGAGGACGGCTGGCTCATCTTCCTTCATGTCAGCCATCAGGTTTTTAATGTTCTTGTTTTGGCTGCTGTCATTGTGCTGCTCCGCTGAGAAGAATGGGTGCTCCAGCACTCTCAGGGGTATTATTTGCCCGTTGTTGTCCACCAGCAGCATCCTCTTTAAGAGGTCCACAAAGATTAGCACATCGTTCTTCTCGACCATGTTGCTAAAAACCATCATCTGGAAAAAAGAAATTTAAAAATAACCTTATGTGATCATGGCCATGCAGTCAATGAACAAGCCTCAAAAACATCAATTTTAATCAAAGTTATCCACTCGCAAATCTACTTGCCCCTGAGAAGAAATGCAATCAGTTCCCTGACTGCTCTACTTGAATGTCTCAAGGATATTAAGGCCTGGATGTCTTTAATTTTTTTAATTTAAACGAAGACAAAACCAGCCTGGCTTGTGACTCCACTCCCGTAAACCTTGGTTCCCTGCAGCAATGCATAAAGCCAGTAGTCACCAATTTAGGCATCAAAATTTACAGTGATTTTAAACTTGACAAGCAGATAAACACTGTGGTTAAATCCAGTTTTTGATGATGATGATAATTTTTATCTAAAATTAAACCTGTTTTATCTTTTGATCTTCTTGAGCATGTGATTCATGCTTTTATCTCGACCCGTTTGGACTACTGTAATGCACTTTACATCAGTGTGAACTAAACCTCACTCTCACGCCTGCAGTTAGTCCAGAATGCAGCTGCTCTTCTTTTAACAGGAACCCGGAAACACGAACACATTACCCCCATTCTGGCCTCGCTCCACTGGCTCCCTGTACATTTTAGAATACATTTTAAGATTTTAATGTTTGTTTTTAAGTCACTTAATGGGTTGGCACCTCAGTACATCTCTGAGCTCCTGCACACTTACACCCCGCCAAGGTCACTGAGGTCTGCTGATCAGCTGCG
>NC_060153.1:11431926-11523413 GCF_021292245.1 Micropterus dolomieu | reverse complement strand
GGAGCACATTTCTGATCACACCCACTTACACCAGACAGTGGTGCTGAGTGTGGTCAGAAGGGAAAATGCTTCAACCAGCGAAGGGGCAGTAAAACATTGCTTTTGTGCATGGTGTCTTATTTTTTAATTAGGTGACTAGTTTTGTCGGTTAGTTCAGTTACTTGGAAGGTAAATATTTAGTAACAGCTAAACTCTACGTAATAGTTTTTGTGTGGTGTTTTTCATTCAGTGATGAGTCCATCTCCACTTAGTGAACACACTATTATGCACTAAGTTTGAACTTAAGAACAGCTGGTGCAACCAGCTCCTGACCTCTACAGACGTCTATTGCTAGTAATCCGGTAAGCTCTTCACCATCAGGCCCTCAAAGACATACACACACAAAAAAAATCAATCTGTGATCCCATAACTGTCTGTCAGTGAAATATACAGTGCTGCAGCACCTACACTGAATCTAAAAACCCTTGCTACTGTGTGTCTGATAGCACAGCATATGGATATATGGTGTCATGGCAACACCTCTTGCTACGTAGACAGAGTGTGCTTACTGTGTGTTAACGTCATTAGCCTGGTCACCGTGGACATTCAGACACCTTGCAGTATTGTGAGTGGTCTTAATTTTCATTAAGACACAGGGACATCGGTCTGACACACTGCTACATAGAGCATGAGAGGGTCCACTCAAGCTCCCACTGGGTAATTAGTCCTCTTTTTTTATCCCCCTTTCTCCTCAGCCAACACCATAGAGCAAAGGGAAGGACAAAGAAACACAAGTTTAAATGTTAATTGCGTCTTTATATCCCTGTAATTTCTAATTACCTCTTACTTTTTCATTGTATGTGCCGTAAACAGTGGTTAATGAATGGGGATTAGCAGGTGAGCCGTGATGGCAGTAATCACCCCCCCACCCCCATCCTCTGTGGCTTATTTCACACTTAATTCTTTTTCTTTTTACCTCAAGATGATGTGGCATGCTGCTTGTGGAAGTGTGGAGGTAGCTTGTAGCAAGTCCTTGAAAAATCGGCTCTTCTTGAGTTTGCCTGACATGATCTTATACATATGCTATTAATGTATTTATTTTATATATTTACTTATTTTTTTACAGTCGCAAAAGCTCCACTGGATCTTAGGGCCACTGCCAGGAATAAACTGCCATGTCACCCACTATCTCGTAATTTCCTCTGGTGCTTATAAGGGCATCACCAGAGAGCAAGAACTCAGGCTTCAACATATGCTTGTTTCGTGTGCTCAGCTGGAGGCAGGGGACATTATACCCCGCTTCCTCCTACACACTCCAAGATCATGCAGTGCCCTCTAATGCTCCCCTCATTATGGTATTGACAGTCACAGCCTGGAGATAATACCAGCACAGAGAAGCTCGCTGGTTGAGGGGGCAATGTCAACCAAGTAACTGGATGACTGCACATGTGTAATATAAGGATCTCTGTATGAAAATATGGTTCTGGAAACAGGCAACTTATATATGTATTCTTAATAGTTAAAGTGTGAAGAGCACTCAGCCAGTAGATAAAAAAAGGTCTGTCACACCTGATGATGAGACAGAAAATGCTATATCACATTATTATATTTTTTCTTTTCCTACTGCTCTTGCTGTGAAGGCAGGCGGCTGGAAGGTATGGCACTATCAGTACTTTCACTTACTGACATCTTGGCCCCAGCTAAACTGTGAAGGCCACTGTCACAGGTATTTAGAGATTGGTTCTGAGAGTGAAGGGGTGGGGGATTTTTGTCTGTAACAAGATCTTGGGTAACACAGACTCACTAAACCTGGGCTAGAGGTCAGTTAATCGCCTCTTCTCCTTGAGCACTGTTGCAGAATCCCAGAAGACTGATTGATGTGCAGAGGTTGTCCTTGTGCTTCATTGCATTTTGTTTTGTTTGCTGTTGTTAGAAGGCGAACATAATCACTATCAATGAGACTCTCTTAGGGATATACAACCTGGATATTGGTACCAGTGTATACCATTTCTCTTCTTTGAGGCTTCTATTAGTTACCCGCTTTGGTAAATCTCTGACCTAAACCTTTTTTTATTGTAACAACTGGGTGTACTTCTATATGGAATAAAAACAAAACAGCAGTGGCTACATAGGGGAAAAGCAATGAAATCTAAATAATCTGTACTATATTTACAGTGTAAGCTACATAATAATGAATTAGTTGGGTTCACAGAGAGATTCATGTAAACGCCTGAGGAATTATTTCTCTAATACAATAAATATAATTAAAATTTATTACAAAATTAAATACAGACTATCTAAACAATTGTTTTCTTTTATGGGAGTGGACTGCAGTGAACAGTAAATGATCAGCAAATGGAAAGCACTCCCTTACACACTGTATTAGCTATTAGAAAGGAGAATATGGCTTAAGTGATCAAATGTTCATCTTAAATGTGTCTCCCACATTAACAGACATCAGTTTGGCAAGTTGCTATTTTTATGATGTTTTTTTGAGAAGTGTATTATTGTTTTCTGTAACTTGCCAAGATATTTTTATCTTCTTATTAACTAGACTCACAGGTATAGCGAACAGACCGAATTCCAGAAACATTGATTCCACCTATCTCCCGAACACATCAAATGAGATTAGTGAGGAAGACGGCAGGTGTGCCTTTGCTGATGACCCCCAGCGTGTGTCCTTTTTTTCAACATCTGGGACACTGCTGTTCATATGACTGTCTATGTCTGTAGTACCTGCTGCTGCTTGTTCGGAATCTGCGGGATTACAAAGACACTGCTGATTGGCATTAGACTGGCTAATCAGTAAATAAAACACACTAAAACTCGCTTGCTGCTTAGTGAATTCAGTATCCCTGTGACTATTTACCTGCAGTCTATAAACAGTGTGTTCACCCTAGCTGTCTTGACATTATACGATGATGCTAAATTAATTAAGTAATTTGTTTGTGTCAGCAATATTAACAGTATTTCAAGGCTACTCCTGCTCTATCTGCCGATTTAAAAATTCTAATATGAATGTTAATTTCTCATTAGACAACCTTAGAAAGGTTAACAAAACGTTAAACAAATGATTAGCATTGCTGTACATAAAATGTACTCCAGTGTGTTGATCTTTGGCATTGACGCACTGATTCAAGCAGTAAGAATGGAAGTAAAGCCCTTTGAATTTCAGCCATTGCAGAGATGGCCCTAGGGGGCCATAGGTGGTTCTTTCACACTGTTGGTGGCGGGTATATTTGGGGTGGGAGGGTGAGGGTAAAGTGACATTTCAATGACAGGAATGAGATGCAACAGGTGAGGTAGTTAAATACCCTTCAGCCAGGATGATCACCAGTTGACAGACAGCCTCATGAACATAAACCAGTGAGTTCATTGGATAATAACTGAGAGGCAGAGACCTGGTGTGATTAGGAAATTGGAATGATAATTGTCTGGGCTGCTTGAACTTGCACTAAAAGCTTCATTTGACGGGCAGTTTGCTTGCTGGCCTTAATGACTTTAACTCCAGGGGAACTGAGAGAAAAAAGTGCCTTAAGAGCAGTTTTGTAGTAGAGAGGAATGTTGTTAAAAAAATACTAAAACAAACCCACTGAATATTGCTTAATTTCATCAAACAAAAAATGTCTTTCTGAGTAAATGTGTAAAAAATCAAGGACCATTCGGATAAAAATATTCAGTATCACAAAGGACAATTTAAACCAAATGCTTTTATTTTTTTTTTCTTGTATTCTTGAGATCCAAGGGTCAAAGGAAAAGATCCAATATTTCCATGCCATCACCCGATACAGTGAAATATTGGAGACTGTCTAGTGGATCGTGCCAAAACCCTGTTTCCCATTGAAATCCACCCCCACCCAATGCTCCTCTGTAGCTGTGGGTCCACGTTCAGAGTCTATTGGCAGAGAGACTGGGCACTGCTCCAAGTACCATTACCTGGGCAGGCGAGGAGCCTTGTTGGCCTTATTATGCTACTGTACCGTATGATTTATGACTCTGTCTATGTGCATCTGCTTCATTAATAAACATTCGGGCACACACTCATAATTTAACCTCCACAGTTTTGAACACAAGCTATACTTCAGTATCATGTGCAACCCTGCTGAGAATCATATTCGTTTACAGTACATAGTTTTGGTGATTGTCTTTTCAGACCTGATGCGCAGTTCACCATATAGCAGATAGCCATTCATCTATTCAAAGACAGGTGACCTTCAGTTGGTACTTAAGTGTGCCTTAAAGAAAAGACAGAGAAGAAAACAAAAAACAAAAAAACAAAACTGCTTTAATTTTAATGTTTTATGACCCAGTGTTTCAGAGGCTGTGATGGTAACAAGGCCTAGACGCTGGCGACCGATGGAGTCCCTTTCTTAGCTCTTTTTTCCAGACCTGCCATGGCAAATATGTCTGAGCCAGGAAGAGGAAATAGAAAAATCATTGCTTTCCTACCGAGGCTGCTGTGAATTGGGGCATCATTTTGTCTGCTATCACTGTTTCACTTTTTAAGCAAACGTATCAAGGCAAAAAACTAGGAAAGAGGGAAAGCAACGAGATGTCAAACCCAGGGGGAAAGAGTTACGCTCGTGACCAGACAGGCATAGTGTTACAGAAGGGGGAGGTGGGGTCTGACAGCTCGGATGATATAAACATTCAGACAACGCGCATTTGAATATGAGTTTCAGGCATATTTTAAGGGAGCATTGCCCACAGAGAGCAACATTTGTTAATGTTATGTAAAAATGTTGATTATACTGAAAGTTATTTCTTTTCCCTAATCAAGATGATTATATGCAAAACCTTGCTATCTCCCCTTAGGTATAGTCTACATGAGGCAGGTCACATTAAAACTTGACATGATTAAACCAGCAGGATACTAGTTCAGTCATCAATCAAGATGTCCTGGCCACTGGGAATTGTCTCACTGTCTCAGAAATTGTGTATGTAAAAATGGTACATTTAATATGGATAACTATTCTGTATTGTATTTTTATGTGGGTGCCTCGTTTCTGTTGATTTCTTTAGCTTTCTCTATCGCCCCCCCTTTTACCTCATTTCCAGATAAATAGCACTGCTCAGAATATTCATAAACTGTAATTTCTCAAACAGGCTGAAGATATCTAGAGAATAGAGTCTTACTGTTGACTGAATATGTCCCTGTTGGGACTTTTGTCTTGAGCTTTTGTCTTTGTTGTTTGTCTTCTTAAAGTGCAGTTATAAATTAAGACATGTACCGATCTAAGCATCAACAAGCATGTGTCTGTGCACGTGTTTTAGTGGTGGATAGTTTTAGGCTTTATTGTGAAAATGTATCCAAACTAGACGCACTGACAGAGCTCAACAGGGCGCATGCTCACTCAGGAATACTGCACATTTAGCTTGATTTCATACTGGTTATACTATTTCACTAATTTATGTGTCTTTTCCTTTCTCTGCTCCAATTGGTCCTTCCTTTCCTTTTCTTTATTAATTATTTAAGAATGCTTTACTTTTTGATTTTTAATGCGGTATTTCTGTGGTATATTCAGAGGTGGCCAGTAATGAGTTACATTTACTCCGTTACATGTAATTTTAATGCATCATACTTGTACTCTTACTTGAGTAATTTTGAGACTTTTAACTGCCCTACATTTGGATACATTCATCACGCTACTTCACTACTTATTTATTTTTATTTATTTACCGCAGTAAAGCATCCACCTGACTCTGTTAGAACAGAATAATGGCTGAATGGTAGTATGGCTAATAATTAGCTAATAGGAGCCAATACCAGCTGACATCGGGTGGAAAGGCGGGGTACACCCTGGACAGGTCGCCAGTCCATCGCAGGGCCACACATAGACAAACAACCACTCACACTCACACCTAAGGACAGTTTAGAGCCACCAATCAACCTAGGCCACATGTCTTTTGGATGGTGGGAGGAAGCCGGAGCACCCGGAGAGAACCCACGCAGACACGGGGAGAACATTTAGAACCGAGATACCCACAAACCCACGACCTTCTTGCTGTGAGGCGACAGTGCTAACCACCGCACTACTGCGCCACCCCTTTAAATAGGACCATAATTTACTAAATGAACATTGTGTTGTATTGAAGAAGACTTGAAACAAGAGATTGAGACCATAAACTCATTAGGAAAGTGTTTACTGAGGTAATTATTCAGGTGAGAAATAGGGTCATTTTACCATTATTATTTCTGATAAAACCAGACTTACCCCCTGCTGGCCCATTGAAAGAATCCAGATTTAGGGGACCTCCACGTTCGACTCAGTTCTCTGACCGGAAGCTTCCCGCTTGCTACAGATTAAAAATTAGCGCACTGTGCAGCCAGCCCCGTCTTATCACAGGGTGTCTGACTGATACCGATGCTTTGTCAGGCTTTCTCAGTGTTGGTATTTGATGCCATAGGACACAGAGCTGACAAAGAGCAGTCTCTGTCGAGTTAATGCTAATATGTTTAATAATAAATAGCTACACAGTATGT
The DNA here is from genome assembly GCF_021292245.1 of Micropterus dolomieu. NCBI lineage: Eukaryota > Metazoa > Chordata > Actinopteri > Centrarchiformes > Centrarchidae > Micropterus > Micropterus dolomieu. Next base: position 11,516,950 of record NC_060153.1, on the reverse strand, counting down.
CATGCTTAAAAACTCCCCCTGCTTTCTGCCTTAATGTAAATATTCAAGCTAACAATATACGAGCAGTCTGCATTTCACTATGCATGCTAATTAATGTAGCCTTATGAAGATAGACCAAATTATGCACACACAAAACTACTCTTATTTCATGTGGGTGTGACTGATGTAATGTTTCAACCACAGATGATCTTCCTCAGGTAAACGTGAAGAAATGAACACACCTGTATTCATTAGGCAGTAAATTATGAAACATCACGGAATTATCCCCTAATTTGAGTTGTTTACCAAATCATAATTTAATATTGGAGACAACAAGAAAATAATTTATATTTTTAAACAATCTTTACTTATTGGAGTACTAACAGACAATAACTTAATGCAATACTTTGCAATCACACTTGATGGATACACACTGGGAATATTGTCCTGGTGTATATGTGGCATTTTATCTAATCAGGAGATAATAACTGGTCATTTCATCACAAATAAATACATCAAATACATGTATGACCGAAACGCACTAAGTTACTCACTATTAAGTCATTTTTTAGTAAATTCTTTTGTTCTCTTACTTTAGTAGTTATTTTGAGGACCACATTTGCTTCTACTTGTGTATTTGTTTTTGCAAAGAGTACTTTTACTGTTTTGGGCAACAGTACCCACCTCTGGGTATATTTACCGTCCAGATGACATTTTGCTGCATTCCCCAGCAACACATGTTTACAACACAACATGTAGCAACAAAAAGGACAATACCACTCAACTTAATAATTCATATAGTCCTCCAAGGGCCAGTGGATTACAATTACAGGCATTAACTTCTTTTCCAAAGTCCAGTAAAACTTTTTATTTCCTGTTTGCGTCATGCAACTGAACCCTACACTAATGAATATCTTAAAAGACTAAAGACAAAAAAATGTGTATTACTTTTTTGAATGAATGAATGCATTTCACTCAGATTATCACCTCTATGATTATTTTATATTTTATTCTATTTTACTTATTTGATATTTATCTTAAACGTGTATTTTGGTCTTTTGGGTATTGTCTTTACACTTGTTAAAGCACTTTGCAACTTTTGAAAAGTGCTCTACAAATAAAGATTATTATTATTATTATTATTATTATGATACTTGCTCATACATTTATTAAGTTGTGTGTTATATGATAATTCCACTGTCAACATGATGAAGCACTTACATCAGGATATGTACAGTAACTCTCCCCAGAGTGATCGCTCACATGTCAGGCATTTAATAGCCCTGGGACAGTGAATTCTGGTCATTTACTGGGGGTACTTTTCAAGAAAGTGATTAAAATAATTAATATATCAAATGAAAACAACCTTGTTTTTTAAGATGTCTTGTTCGCGTGCTGGGCTCATGCACATACTAAACGGCAACACATTTTTAATATTGTTTTATAGGTATTATGTTATTAGTTGTTATTGCAAATTAACATTAAACTAATGCTGCTATAACGTTTGTCTTATCAGATAGTTGTAGATTTCTTCTTAGCTGCAGTGTTGTCAATGGGATTTTGATTTGAGTGACAAAGGTGTTTTTTTCTGTCTCTTCTTGAACTCTAAAGCATTTGAAACTTCCATCATGACGGTAGTACATGGTGTGTTTTATTAACCACCAATACAGTGGACAGTGTTAGCTAATTGACGGTTCAGCTGGCACCACAATGTTTGATTGCAATCCATTTATTATGACTTTTTTGTGATTGAACATAATTACACATGGCTGCATGGTCCAAATCACTTTTAAACAGTTTTTCCTCTGATTACCTATTTAGCAATTAACCAAACATTTTTTTTTCTGCCACATTTTGAGTTTAAAAAGCAATTTGAGGAAAACAATGTTTTTCTTGAAGAAGTAGCAGTTGTGGTTTCTTGCGAATTTGAAATGGCTGAGCTCCTGAATTCTGAGGTGTATAAGAGATTCTGTCCTTTAAATAAGCACAGAGGTTTTGTCTCATCTAGTGATTTGATGAAAAAGTAACAGAATAATTTTTTTCTCACAATTTAATCAAGAAATGACTTCGATGAATTGATTACAATTTAAAAAAAAAATGAAACTTCTCAGTGAAACAACTGGAGCTTAACATTTTGGTTAATTTAACTGTTGTTTTGTTAAAGTGCTTAACCATGGATTGGTGGTTTTGTTTTTTTCCTTCCATTTTTTAGGTGGACCCACAAGGCTTAGTAAAAGTACTTTTCATATTCCACATGCTATGCTTATTCTTAAAAATGTTTTCATTTTTATTTAAGACCCTCTCTAGGATTAAATGAAACATTCAGCGCAGTTTAGTAGATGGTGTCCTGTAAGGGTCAGATACATAGTCAGATGTCTCTTTGCACAGATGTCCTACTTTTTTGGGTATAAAACATTCATAACTACCCAGTTTAGCGTACTTTAAAACATGGTAAAGGCTGACCCTTAAAATATTTAGCGTGCTCCAAGAGGTCTACCAGCTGGACGGATGGATGGAAAAATGATTACACAGCCATATGTCAGGATACATGTGCATATATAATTTTATTTATCTTTACAGGATATAATACTAAGAGCAAAAGCCAAAAAGCTGTATACATTACAATCAAGAATCTGGTCATCGTAATGATGGTTTATTGTAAAGTGGAAGTATTCATTGGTACGAGATAGACACAGAATAAAATAGCACACATCTACACTAATTTCGCTGGTGTATGTTATATACCAGTCCTGCTGCTATGATTTAATAATGTGGAGCAGAGATTTCGGGACAATCTGCACATACTGTATCTTTCCCGAGCGAAGTGCTTGGAGCTTTGCCTACAATCACATTTAGACACAGAAGGCAGATTGCTGCAAGTGTGACTATTGGATTGTCGGTTTTGAAAAGTTACTAAAATTGGGCAACACAGTTAAACTCCATCCATCCAAGCCGAAACTTGAGTATGTTATCATATGTGCCAAGATATAATGTTGTTAGTCACATGATCGCACTTGTAAATGGACTCAAATGCACCCTCTCATTTGTAGATTTATTTTTTTTCTTACTTCTAATTGACAATTGGTGGTTTTAAAGCGACTGAACTAATCCACTGTAATTTTCCACTACCACACAAGCTGGCCTTTTCAAAGCTGTTTTGGTTGCCTTCCACTGTGTGACAATAGAAGGCCAAACCATAACCCTGAGTCAGGCACTCTTCATTAGGTTAATCAATCAGAGAATGGGTTATGACTAATGCCCCTCCTGGGCCAGTGTGGGCAGTGCTTTGTCAAACAGCGTAATAGTCACAACCAAATAGCCCTTGAACCCAGGATTAGGGGAGCCAGAGGCATTACAGCTGTACGTTCAAGACTTTGGTGAACTTCCCTCTTAGACAAAGTAGTTGTCATCAAATATTGGAAAGTCCTGGAAGGAACGTTTGAAATACGCTGATGTGACATGTGCCCTGTCTCAGTGGTTGATGCCCCAAAGTAGGGTCAAAGTAATAACCTCACCCTTTGTGGGGCAAACATAATGTTGCCTCTGGCTCTGATACACTGTCAAAATCAACATTCACATTGAATTACAGGCTTAAAGCCTGGCCTAGAATTGAGGGGGGAAAAAACTTTTTATGAACTCTTTCATCAGCCTGCAGGTGAGATCTGTCATAAAACTACAATATATCTTTTTTTCCCAAACCATTTGGAAATCTGGAAACCTTTTTAATATAAAAACAAGGTAGGAGGTGAGTGCATTTCAGTTAGCTGTACAGTTACATTACACAAAAGCAAAGAGTACATTTGAGATAAGTGTACTCTCTTAAAGGAGTTTTGAAATGTTTCAAGATTTTGACATTCTGCATTGAAAGGCTTTAGTGTGTCAGCAAATACGCTCTGCTGAATTATCCTTGAACAATACACCAAATCCCCATTTGCCAATCACACTGCTCAGAAGCTGATTCTGTTCTGTTAACTTTCACAAGAGGGGAATAAATGAAAAAAAATACATAATAAAATACTTTGTAAAATATCATTGTACCACAGAACATGTGATGAACATGTATGAATGAGTGATCTACAAAGGAAAAAGTCACTGTGAGGTGCCGCACTATAGTGAAACATTAGCTTGTAATCAGATGGCAGAGGCTTTGATTGTGGCAATTTTTCTGTCTGCTTCTCAAACTGTGTAATTATTTACTGGGTGGACTTTTAAAGCAAGCAGCAAACAGCAAAGTAATTGATAATGAGGTTCAAAGACAACAAAAGTCTCAAAAAGTGAGTTTAACACTGTGAGACTCATTGTAGTAACTGATAGTATCAGCCATGCTTGTGAGCTTCTTGGAGGGTGACTTCAGCCATTGCCAATTACCTTGAAAACCTCTCAGCCTGTGTCAACCCAGCATTTGCTACTCTTTCTACTCTGGGTATTCCCAACTCCCAGTGATAATTGCAAGCTGACATCCTGTGTGGAATAACAATTGAGATGTGTAAGGGATTTTCTCAGTTTCCGTTCATGTTCTTTTCTTCTTTGCGTCTTCCTTTGTTGCCATCCGCTGGGTATTGAGCTCTGTTGTGTTCCTTTTTTGCATTCTTCAAGCTGTAATTTCTGATGTAGATGTCAACACAAAAGTAGCCATTCCACAACAAGGGAAGACAAGGAACAAGGGATGTCTTTTTAAATTTTCATTACAAAGTGGATCAGCTTAATTGGAGCTAACCAATGTCACGCAGCCTTTCTGTATATTTTCTTTCTGTGTCTTACAGTATGTGGAGTTGTATAGCCTTCTTCCTGTGATTATGTCATCCATATCTTATGTTTTGGACTGAGCTTTTAATTATGAAAGACTATTGCGCAATTACTGGATCCATACAATTTTGAGATCTGTCCTTTAATACAGAAAAAACAATGGCATTTATAAAAAAAAGAAACATGACTATAAGTAGCTGTTGCCAGTTAAAAAAACAACAAAAACATGACCACTTGACCATGATCTCACTTGTCTTATTACATTTTATTTTATAATTGTCTTGATTTAAGACGTTGATTTTTGATTTTTGATTTTTTTTGGAAAGGGTTGATTACGAGGCTCTGTGTCAGAGGGTGATACTAGTAAGAGCAAACGTTAATCTGTATTTTTTGGTGAAATGAGCAGCACAAATACATTACTTAGACTTAGAACTTAATCAGTCAATTGAGAAGCTCTATCTAGATTTCATCTTTAGGATTCCAGTACACAGACAGATCTGTGACACTTAGCATAAAACTGGAAGCGGCTACACTTGTCTAATTGGCATGCTGTACTTTTATTTAGCACCTGTAGAGTTATAGTAAGCGGATTTCATTTATTATAGCACCTTTCATAGAGCAAGTCACAAAGTACTTTACAGAAGTAAAATAATAAAACAGTATATGTAATAAGAGGTACCAAAAATAAGGAAACAACTACATAAAGTAGTTATAAAAAATAATCAATCAATGAAACATAATCAACAACAACAAAAAAACTGTTAAATAATCAAGCAATAAAACACAAGCAGCAAACCGCATTAAAACTGTGAAATAGTCAGTCAATAACACAAAGGCATTAAAGGGCTCACCGGAGCCTGAAAGAAGCACTCCACAACAATAATAAAATTATGTTAACTTATTTTTTTACACTATACTTCAATCAACTGCTCACTTGTGTATTGATTATTGCAACACGACGTATTGAATATATGCTTGCATACACTAATATTAGCATAGGTGGGTTTTTACACAACAAATCAGTCTATAATCTTTCCCCCCCCCCACATTATGCTTTTCCCCGCTGTACCACACAGCAGAAATAGCGTAAGGTAATTATATTAAATATAGGTAAGATTTGGTGAATGGAACATGATGAGTACACACACACTAAAATATATATTTCCATTCAAAGCCTGCATGAAACAATGTACATTAAGGCTGTGCATTACCCATGGCTTGATGTTTTAGGCTTCCGTCATGGTTTCCTTTTTGAAACTCTGTGTGAGTTACATCATGAGCTTTCAAGGTCATTCACTATTTGGGATCTTGCTTGTTGTAGACCAACTCTCAGCAAAGTTTAGGACAGAAAAAAAAAACTTGTAAGTCAGATTGCTTGTCTTTTATGTTGAACCACTATTGATTGTCTTTCTCTCAGACTTTTTTCCCCCTGTTCTTCTCTGCATTTTCATCCCTTCTATCTCGACCTCCAATCTTGTTTATTTTTTCTGTAGCCCCAAACTTTCTCATCCTTCCCCCTTTTTCTGCAAAACCTTGTATGTACGGCATTTTCTTGCCAGCTGAAGATGAAAAGTAGGTTATCCTTGGTGCTTGCACTCTTGCACCTTATATGTTATTGTGCATCATTTGACAGTCTGTCACCCTGCCCCAGGATTAGACTGGCTGAGGAGAAACCAAACACTGCACCTTTGCTCCGTGCTATGACACAACACTTTCAAAACTCGCCATGGATGCCACAGAGTCACATCTTATGGCTTTTCTCCTCTGAGTTATAGGTGAATGTTTAGTTTATTTACAGCTTCGATGACTGAAATGCAAGTTAGGTTGGGCTGGGGCGCCGAAGCATTAGAATCCTTTATCTATTGGCTTTGTTGAACCTTAGGATAGAAAGACTAAACTTGAATTGCTTTTAGGTAAATGTTTCCCTGTGAAACGATAGAAAGAGAATATAGACAATGGTTTTCCGTAAATTGCGTGGCACATGTTGTTGTTCTACCCCAAGAATCTGTGTCTCAATTTACTGGTCTATGGATTTTCCTATCTCTGCAAATTGAACAGAACAGGATAAGTCAACATTAAAATAAATGCCTTCATTACTGTTGTAATAAAGCTATATAAGCCACATAATTGCTGGGGAAAGCTTTAGAGATAAACACATATGTGTTTTGCTCTATATAATACTCTATCAGTTAGAATCATATGCATAAAAGCATTTTTGCCTCTAGGTGAGATTGGGATCTGAGTGAGAAAAAGATAATAGGACCTTCTGTAACAAATTATATTGTTGTTCATATAAAACTACCTTCTACTACCATCTGCGTTGTTATTTCTTGTGTCTTGTGCCCTTGAGTAATATTTGAGGTGTTACTGAGTAACACAGTATTCAGGGTCACTGTACCTTGCTCACAAAATAAATCCTTAACACTGTGTTTCCATCTCATCAATGTGAGCTGTTGCTCTCTCCCAGAACACACAGTAAATGGTGCCAACTGCATCAGAACCAAAATGACCTCTTGCTGTTTGCCTTTGTAAAAGCTACAGTATATGCACTATGCTTTCTGGATTTTCTAAAACTTCTTAGAGCAACTTAGTTTCTATGGATATACAGTAGCTGAAGAGGCCAGCATGACATTGCCCCTTAAAACCGTCATGCCATAAACCACCATGACTGCTACAGTTAAATAGTATGTGCATAATTACCAAGTCATTTCCCCAAATGCAGAGGTCATAGAAAAGAATCTAAATAGAAAATAATCTAACAATATATGGGGTTTCACATTGTGCTTGAGAGTTCAATAATAAAAGACAAGCTTTAAGTAACAACCAGCCCTGAACCTTGCAAAGCAACAGTGAGTGAGTGTTTTAGGCCCAAAGAGATTTTGGGTGGAGCATCCCCTGGAATTTAATATCTGCCCTGTCTTCGACCTTCTCTATGTACCCCGGGTTTTGGGATGTTGTTGTAGCGATTCAGCCTCATTCTGTACTACAATTTGCATACATCTCAATACATTTGTAAAAAAACCTTGGATATTTGACTTTTGCTTGCCAAGGCATTGAAACGCTTTGGCAGCAATTTATGTTCTATGAGCAAACATACCTCTATTGTGAACTTATATGCACTTCTAAGATAGATGTTCATATTTGTAATTATAATTTGTCGCGTGGCCAAAAACTAATGTAATTGTGGGTGTTTTAACAAGATTATGCTTTTTTAAATTTTTCTTCCATTTTGTCCAATTTGAGGAGAGAAAAGAAATTTGAAATGTCTCACTCATTATTTCAAAGCTCTTTTGTTCGTAAAGGTTTCAGATGGTTTCAGACATACTTAAAATGGTGTCTGTTACTGTGCTAGGGTTGTATTTTCCATGCATGTAATCATTTTGTTTAAATCTGTTTCAAAATAATGTGTATTTTTTTTCATATGCTGCATACCTGCTTTGGAAATTTTTTGCAGCAAGAGGCACATTGCCGTACTGATTTCAGACGCTCTACTCCACTAATTTGTGTTAAGCCATTTAACTACTTTTTTGTCTGGTTAGCTGGCTCCCAGCATGTTTATGTATGTGGTCAGCTGATAATGCTGCTGTTCCTCTTTGTTATCTGATTCTCTACATGCAATTGCTGCTGTCTTGTACCAGAGAGATACTATCACAAAATGCACTAAATCAAAGCATCATCAAATCATGATATATGAATTATGGCTTATCGCAGGATACAGTTTCTCAGTTTGGTCCGTATGCCGGATGGGCCCATATTACTGTCCTGACCTTTTATTTGTCTTCTTGCCCTACAGAACAAGATCATCCTGGACCCTCTGACATTTAGTGAGGCTCGTTTCCGGCCCTCTCTGGAGGAGCGCTTGGAGAGCATCATCAGTGGTGCGGCACTAATGGCTGACTCTTCCTGCACACGCGATGACCGCCGTGAACGCATCGTGGCTGAGTGCAACGCTGTTCGACAGGCCCTTCAAGACTTGTTGAGCGAGTACATGAACAACGTGAGTTGCGGTCTGATGGCTTGACACTCATTAGCGAATTGCAATTGCACACATTTCATTCATTTAAACACACCATGGAAACAGACACAGATGCCGCTGATCTCCTTTGACTTTTCTACTCAATCCTAACTACCCTTCTCTGTCTGTCGACACATTCACTGGTCAGTTCTTCTTCTTGTTGAAATACAGAACGAAACACCTCTCTCCATTTTATCTCATGTTATATATTTCTCTCATGATACTTAACACCTCAAACCAAACACCAAGCATTACACCTAAAGTAAAAGCCTTCTTAATAGGCTATCTCAGTCTTACTCAAGCAAACTGATGTATTTTGTGTGACATATGGAGCTCTATTTTTATGGGCAGTGCAAAAGCCATTGCAAGCCATGTTCCAACAAGTTGGTACTTTTCTCACCTTGAATTGCTTTTCGACGGTCTCTTTGGTATTTTTGTTATTAGAGTAGTGCGACAGGTGCAACGGTGGGAGGATATGAGGCAGTGAAAGATAAGGTGTTGGTGAAAATCAGCGCTCTGATGTCCTGAGAATAGATGTCCGAGGACCAGGTCTCTTTTCACTGTAACATCCCTTTGTTGATCATTTCAGGACCCGTCAGCAAATGCAAGTGACTTTTTAACAGAAATACACTACAAATACAAAATAATGTTGAATGATATGAAACAATCACTCTTTTGATCACTTGAATGTAAACATACCCAAATGCAATGAAATGCATCATTATTAATCACTTTAGCGAAGCAAATTGAAGGCAACAAGCAAGTTTTGTGGAACACTGCGAGGCAAAATAAAAATGCACCACATAATGCTTGGAAATATGACAAGATATGACTTTCAATACCTCCCAAAATGTAAATTCAGGTTAAAAGGGCACATTATGGGACTTTGGCTACATACGGCGCTGGTAATATCATATGATTGCATGTTGCGACTGACAACAATAATGTTTTCCTTCTCTGAGCAGCCTTTTGTCTCCATTTGGTGAGCCATTTTCCTCATGCACCACTGTGATTGGCACAGCTGTTTAAAGGTTATGAGACTGGCCAAGACAATGATTAATCATCACACACATCCAATTTATATTCCACTTCAAGACCCCTTTGTGAGCTGCGAGCTGTGTGAGCTTAGTCTACACAAGCGAAAATAGTAGATGCACTTGGATACACTGTCTTTGACTTTGTTCTTTGTGTGTTAATTCTTTGTGCTGGACTTAGAACCAAATGTACCTTTACTGAGACTTCTGAAACTTTCAATGTCAAATCTACTAAATGTCTGATCTCCTTTTATCATCCTAAACCAAGTGTTAGACCATTTATGCCAATTTACTGTAATGCCAACCAATTGACAGAAAAATGGTCATACAGCATGACCTTAGTTTCATTCATACATGCAAACCACAACTGCAGAGTAAATGACATCCATGATGATAAAGAATAGCCTACTCTGTGTTCATACACAAAGAAAGAAGGGTATAGAGGGGAACATTTTTATCTATTCAACTATCTTTACTGAAAGAAGTGGGGTTGAGGATGACTTTGTGGCATGACGTAAAGACTGAAATCTCTGCAATTTCTTGTCGTTTCTGACCATTTGATAAACAAATAATATCCACAACCTGGAGGAGTAAAGGTATAATTTAGCATAAAAGCATAGGGCTAATGTTAGTGTTTTCATTATAAGTTCAGATCATACTACTGGATACTATATAGCATGACATTAGTAGCCTGTAATATTAATTCCAGTTGGACAAAACAGCAGTTTGATTTTTGTGGATTGTTTTCAGTCATTAAGTTATTGTGCATTAAAAATGCTCTACATGGTGGTTACTCTCTCATTTGTTTATGTTTATGCAATTAAAGAGCAACTTTAAACTCACGGCTCCATGAATGGCACCCGATCCCAATCTTCCTGCAGAGATTAACATGCAGGACAGAACGGGAACGGGTGAGCGTCATGGCTCACAGGCTAGTGTCCACAAAACCTGATACGGAGAGGGCAGAGAAGAGTACCAGTGCCGGTACACCAAAGAGTAAAATGTCAAAGTGCCAGTACCAGTGAATACATGGCTTTTATATTTGGAGAAATCAGAGGAGGTCATCTCTCCCATTAGCACTAGCTTCGTAGTGGATCATTCAGGTACTGTCAAACTAACGCAGCAGCTGGTTTAATAAATCCAGTGCCAGCTGCATTTGTAAAAAAACAGCGCTGTGGATGAGAGGAGAGGTGACTGCTGGAAGTCAAAGACGCTGTATTTAAGTTTATGTTCTGCTTGTTCAACAGTTCTTTGATAAATGGCTATTTCAAGCCGAGGATTTCAAGCACTCGGGTGGCACGGCGGTGCAGTGGTTAGCGCTGTCGCCTCACAGCAAGAAGGTCGTGTGTTGGAACCTTGGTCATTCCGGGCCTTTCTGTGTGGAGTTTGCATGTTCTCCCCATGTCTGCGTGGGTTCTCTCTGGGTGCTCCGGCTTCCTCCCACCGTCCAAAGACACGTGGCCTAGGTTGATTGGTGACCCTAAATTGTCCTTAGGTGTGAGTGTGACTGGTTGTTTGTGTATGTGTGGCCCTGCGATGGATTTGTGACCTGTCCAGGATGTACCCCGCCTTTCGCCCGATGGCAGCTAGGATTGGCTCACGACCCTGTACGCAGGATAAGCGGTTGATGATGGATGGATGGATGGATGGATTTCAAGCACTCCTCAATCATTTTGGCGTTGGTTACTTTCCTTTGGCGCTCGCTAAAACCTCTGTGGGGGGCGCCAAAATTTCCTCTATGCAGGAAAAACCCTGATAAGACAATGACATCATTGCCTATTGAATTGGAGCTTGCCATGTACATGTAGATGTAGATGCTCTGGAGGTGTGGTAAATAAAAGATTAATTAACAGTCCTCTAATTTGCTCTTTACTACCTGTTGTCGTGTCCTTCCCTTTCAGCTGTTTATTATTAGTTTTGTAAACCATTACGTGGGCCTAAAATGAGAACTTGCAGGGTTGTTAAAGTGGGCATCTGAAATGGGCAATCGGTTCTGCTGCTTTGTCAAGGAGGGAACCAGAGTGCTGTGCACTAAAGGTTGATCCAGCATGTATTAAGTGTCATTTGTGTCCATTGAGCAATTGACTAGCCATCTGTCTATTGAGTGTCATGTCTCCTTCTGGCAAAAGGCCCTATGCATTACTCTATAATCTTCAACCTAATAATGTGTATTTGTTGTGGCATCTGTGCTCATAAAGTGGTCTGGAAACAATGGGCGGCTATTAGATAACGGTCCTTATTAGATTAGCAAGCCTCTCTGGTTGTGATAGAATATTAGCAATGCAACGGCTAGCAGTAGTTCTACACTCTGCCTGCAGGTGTGTGTATGTGAATGCTGGTGAAAATGACCTTCATTTTGTTGTCAATGCTGTCCTTTTATTGTTGTTGTTTTAGGCTTTACTATCCTGCTGTGCTACACCCTAGATCTCACATATCACAACTTATAGACACAGGGTTGTCATGATGCTCTGCTTTAACAACTATTTGGATATTTCAAAACAATAAATGCAATCCCTTCTAATATCCACAAAAATGTCATTCATTCAAAACATCATGGTTTGCTCAGAGTATGGTGTTAAATACCCAGAGACTTTCCCCTTTTAATTACTCATTAAAAAACTAAAATCGTGTGTGTTTATGAAGACTAAGATGCCCTTTCCCCCTCTTAAGGCACGGCAGCTTTTTGCTAAAGTAATTGTGGCTTGGTTCATTAGGCCCATGAGTTGTGTTTTAGAGGCTACAGCTGGGAGATTGCTGACAGCCCCTGGCTGTCCTAGCAAAGAACAGCGAGTAAATCACAGAGACACAAAGAACAAAATGCTTCCACTTCTCAGCTCAGCATCCCCAACGAAGGTAAATCAACAACCAAGAATGAATATGGAGAATATTGTTACCAACCCTACTCATAAAGTTTATTATTTAATGAATAATGTAGATGCTGTAAATCTAAATACATTAAAACTTTTTGTTTGTTAAGTCTAACACCTCTCTGAAAAACACCTTTCATTTTAAAAAAATCTTCATTGAGTTGTTTTAAACCTCACTGTCACATGTATTGATGGTATACATTACTGTAACCTTGGCTGAGATTTTTATATATTACTGACTGCATATAGTTTTACTGCAGTCTAATCAATGTATAAATATATAAAAATCAGCTTCAAATGGCAATTGCTGGGGTTCAGGCACCATAGGATCTGTGAATCATCACATCATTGCAGTGCCACATGCAGTGCACTTTGTGCTTGTGATTTCCACTTTGCGAAATATTAGACATTACCTAAAACTGACTGCTGAAAGTTAAATGTCTTTGAATAACGTCTGATCATAGGTGTCCAAAGTCATGCCAATAATTCACAAGTGCCAGTGCTAATTGCAATCTTGTTAATAATGTTGTGGACACTAAACATTCCACACTGGTAACTAAACATGGTAACAAGAATAAAGACTGGCAAGACAAAAACTAGCAAGGGATTGTTTATACTTTTGTGTTTCATCTATCGATCTATCGATCTATCTATCGGTCAATGAAGTAGATATGTTACCAGCTGCCACTCTGACAAAGTTGCTCCTTGTTGTAAAGTAAAAGTCCTTTTGTTCAAAGTTTACTGAAGTAATGTAAACATCAACTTAGCTTTATGTTTCCTCCTCCTTGTTCATTCAGTCACCCCCCCCACCCCCCACCCCCGACACACAAATTTTTATAGGAAGCTTGAACCACAGCACAAGGTTAATCAATGTGGAAGCTGGCAATAAATTAGGTTCAAGTGACAGGAGAATGTCCATACCTGTCTCAGCTGCTGGTGATCTGTGATTGGTGACAGCAGGCCCGGCTCCTTGGCTGGTGCTGAATCATCAGGGGCAGCTGATTTAGTTACGGCAGCTCCGACAGGGCCAATCTATCAATTGATCTGGGGAGTAATGCATTACCAGCTTGGGTCAAGGGAGCCTGGGCAGAATATAGCCATAGCCAGAAACCACAGCAGGTGAAAGGGATGCAACTCGGCAGCACTGGGAGCAGCAGAGAGAAGGATTTAGGGAGTGTGATAGCGAGCGCACTAATCTCACTTTTAGCTGGATGTGGCACATAAAACTAAACAGGGCTTGTGAGGTAGGATGATCATTAGGGAGAGACTGATGGCCTTCTTGCTCACACAGCTCCTCTGGGAGTTGCCATGTGGAATGCTCGATCAACAATTTAGGTGACTGATCACCTACTGGAATTTGCGTGTTTCTTTGTGCTTGTGCTATCCACCTCAGATCTTCTCTTTTCTTGACCTGCCATTGACTTAAAAGTGAAAATGAGTGTGTTAGGACAAAGAATTAAAGAGCGACACGGTGAGGGCATGCAAAGCTACCGAACGTTGAGCATTGACAGGTGCAGAGAAGGGAAGCAGTGGGCAGTGATCGATAGAGAACCCCTGGGCTAAAGGCTATTACATACTTTAAAAAGATCTGCTATTTCGACAGTCTGAGAGCCTCTCCCCAACTGTTGGGTACGGATAGGAGGGGGGTATCCCACTGCCCCCCCCCCCAACTTTACTAAAGACAATCCACTGCTTGACCACTGCTTCTGCAACGTGATAAATTGCACCACAGAGTGCTGGTTTACTTCGGCGCATTTCCCAGATACTATCTACTGTTGATACATGAGAAGGTTTTGGAGAAGAGAAAATATTTAGGCACAAGTCAAGATAAAAGCTGTGTGTATGAACACTTAAACAATGAGGCCCTGTGGTTGTGTAAAACCATCTGAGACCATCTTGTCTCAGATGGGAAGTGTAAGTCTGGCAATATAAACTGCACAGAGCCAGCAGTTGCCCACACTGTCTCTCCACATTGTCTCGAAACCTCCACACAAAGAATTTGTATCTAACAAACCTGACACTGCCAAGATATCGCCACAGAACAAGCCTGCTACAGATTTGAGTAGGATTCTTGTGTTTACAGTGCAACATGATCTCGGTGTCACTAACGTCTGGGTTTGACGAGCAGAGCTGAACAAAACAGACCTGATCAATATTTCCTCTGTCCCCTTGCTCCTCTGATGTGCTCCACTGTCGATCACCCTAAGCTGGCTGAAGGGCACAGCTGTAACAGATGCGAGGACGCTGAATCTACCCTGACAGGGTTTTGGAAGGCTAATTGGGTGTGTGTGGGGGGCATCAAAAAAGATTTCACAGGGGACTAGGTACCGGGTCACAAATTTAATCCATGGCTGTTAAGTTTGGATCTAGGCTGTCACTTGTGTCATTGTCACGTGGTAAGTATGAGAACTATCTTTTTAATCTAGAATAACTGTAAAAATACATTCAATAACCCAACGGTAGGGTATTGTACAGTATAGTATGGTATAACTGTATCCTAGAATGGGTGCATTAGCCCTAAATTACTAGCATAACATATGCATCTAGGAGTCCATTGGCAATCGCTCAATATACATTCGCACATGCAGAAAATGCTAATCAAGGGTGTTATAGAAAGCCAGATGTCTTGTTTCTTCATTTTGTCATTCTAACAAAATGGTAGATGTACACAGTGTCAGGGTGGACACTGTGGGGAACTAAGCCAATTTCACCATCCCTAGCTAGCTCATTACATGACCCTTCTGCCTCAGTTTTTCATGTTGTTCTCCTTGGCTTCCTAGAATCTAGACAAGCCAATGTCCACGTCTCTGACAAGGCTCTTGGTACTTGGAACACATAACCTGACCTCACCACTCAAAGGTCTGTGGAGTTACAAGCTCCCAGACAAAGTACAGGAGCAGAATGATGCTTTCTTACCTCTGTTACTTCCTTACACACATTCTTCCGGTTTATTTCATCAGTGTGTACTGAATCTGTACTTTTTTACTGTTGTGTTTATCTTTGAATTAATTTCTCTGAATTCAAATCCATTTTTTTATGCCGCTACAACCACACAGTAACTAAATGACTAAGCAAACCAAAACTTTAGATGTGAACAGTAGTTATAGCAGAGAGAGATTGTATTATTGATATTATTATCACGACACAATCAAACAGCAGGCGTTCCTCATACATAAGATGCTTCTGTCTGACTTTTCATTTTTATTGAGTAGTTTAGAGGAACTTGTTTTGTTGAATTTTCATTGATTCATTCATCCTGTTTATTACATTTTTTGTTTTTGACACATTGGTATTTGCAATTAGACATTTAACAATTTGGTCTGAAAGTTTGCGCCTGTTAATGTTTAGTGTATTTTTACGTATGAAAGGACATTCAGATGGGATAGAAAAAAAATCATACTTAATCTGTTGTTTTGTGTGAACCTGACCGTCACAAAGCCAACAGTGTACATGATAAATAATGCTCTCTAACAAATGTTTTCTCAGAACTATTCCTATCAGCACCAAATTATTCTTTTTAGTTGATTCCAGTGTAAGACTAAAAATTAAAATGATGAGTTGTGAATAAGGCCTGGCACACGCCATAGTTCTTACTTTTGACAATAATGAACTGCACATAAATTTTCAATAATTGCTAGATCTTGCTGCTGGAGATGAATGGAGTTTTTCAAATCATATTAAAAACTTTATCACAAAAGGCACAGCAGGCATTGATATAACCAATATGCAGTATACAGCACAGCAGTAGCAATGTGTGCCATGAGGACCTTTTTGTGCTGTGGAAGGAGAGAACCCACCAGCACCCGGAGCTATAATGTAGGCCTGGCATTATCTCTGCGTGCCCTCTACTTTGGTGCCTGCTATGTCTCTGTGCTCTCCCTCTCTCTTTCTCGCTTGTTGCTTACTCTCTCACATTTACTCCTCTTTTTTTATTTTCAGTCAGGGAGTTGGTTACATGAGCGTCGTTTAAATGCAAATGGCATTGAACAAAATATCCATCAATAATTAGTTTGTTCCCCTTCATTTGTTATCCTTGGTACTAGGCTCTAGAGGTTTCCCTATTCTAAGAGAAGCATGTGGTTTCCTTGTTACAACCATGCAAATATTGCCACACGATAGTTATTCTGAACCTTAATGCCGAAGTTAATGAAAATCTCCTTTTATGATTAGTGATCAAATTTGCATTACATCCTCTCTCTTTTTAGTTATTCCCTTTGTTTATTCCTTTCTTTTTTTTCAATTGTCCTCATATCATGGGCCCTCCAGACTCAGCACTTACACCCTGTTAAGTGTCCCAGGCCCTGCAATAAATCATTGGTTCCCCACAGCGTCCCATTCCCTCCCTCCCATCTGTCAACACCTAATGCGCCACACGACAAGCTGCAATCCACTGTGCACCAACAAACCACTCGCTTTGAACAACTTAGCTTTCTCAGCCATTGAAGACTAGCTCAAAGACATAGCCCCTGAAGGGGATTGACCAGAAGGCCCAGGTAAAAACTGTAAGTCTATTTAAGGCCCCCTGGAGACTCAGGGGACTCCTTTATTCCCACCACTTCAGTCTGACAGCAAGCTGAAGACAGTTGAAGCAACTGACCCACAATGAATGACGTCTACTAAGATAGCAAAGCCTCCTGCCTGTGAATGGACCAAAGCTGAAAGAGACTATGCTGTGAAACATTAACCAAACAACTCATAAGGTTTAAGAATGATCTTTTTTTTCTTTTTCAGCGACTTTGCTGAGCTCCAGGCCCATTCATGTATGTGCATTATTTCTAAGGTATTTTCAATACCTTCGAACAAAACAACCGTTGCGTCTTACCAATCATGCAAACACTGCCACCTACTGCTCACACTTACCAGGGAGTCGTTTCTGACACAGTTTCAGCAAAAGATAGCAGTGAACTATTATATTAAATTGCATTGCATTTTATCTACAAGATAAGTAGGATAAATACTTTGTCCAGATGATGATGATATTCTTGATAATTTGTAGTCTATGCTGCTTTTTGTTGTGGATGTATACAATGCCAACTCAGTAGTGTTATGCAGCTCCTGTAGATTTTTTGCATATTGCAAACCCCTCACTCAACCAGATTCCACAGGTGCTTTAAGGTTGCGCTTGGAGTAAACTTAGATTTAGTTAAGAAGTCATATTTCCATAACCCTCCTAGGACAGTGTTTTCCATACATTGATTTATTTGTTGCTGCACGGCACAATATTACAGTTTATCTCAGTCGCTTTGGTGCATTTCTCAGATCAGAACTGAAATTCTCAAAACTAGTTGTTCAACCTCCACATCATCTCACCACTTGTGCACATCATAAAAGCAATTTCTCATTAATTTGGACAAATTGCAAATGCTTTGACACACTGATGCAAATGATTATGTATAATTGTCTGCTGTTTCCTACATTATCAATTGCTTATGTCATGCTGATCACAATGTATTATACCATTCTTGATTAGTCTTACTCCCCAAAACATGTAGATAGTAAGTTCATTGCATAAGTCACTACATGCAAAACGGTTGAACACGTTAAAAATCAAAGTTAAATAAAGTCAAACTTTATTGATATTCATCACATACAAGTGTATATAGCTGAACGAAATGTTGTTTCCTACAGACCATAAACAAACTAAGAATAGACAACAATCCGTATACTACTACATACTACAATAGCAACACAGCCCTCAGACCATTCATCTGATACACACAATACCATACACAGTAAGCAGTGAATAGTGCAAATCGCCTAAAATGTATATGCAGATATATGTGCATATATGTGCAGACTGTGCAAGGATGCCCCTGAGACAGTACAGCACATAACAGCAGGGTGTAAGATGCAGACAGGAAGTGCGTACATGGAATGCCATAACCAGGTAGCTGGCATAGGGTACAGGAACATCTGCCATGAGTATGGGCTGGAAGTCCCAAGGTCAAAATGGAAGACACCTCCTAAGGTAGTTGAGAATGACCGAGCTAAGATCCTGTGGGACTTCAAGATCCAGACATCATGTTGTTCGACAAACAGCAGAAGAAGGCTGGAGTGATAGATGTGGCAATCCCAACCAACAGCAACATCAAGAAGAAGGAACACAAGAAGTTTGAGAAATACCAAGGGCTGAAAGAGGAGCTAGAAAAGGTGTGGAAAGTAAGAGCAACAATGGTGCCAGTGGTAATCGGAGCACTGGGAGAGTGGCTACAGCAGATTCCAGGTAAAACATCAGAGGTCTCTGTCCAGAAGAGTGCAGTCATAGGAACAGCTAAGATACTGCGCAGAACCCTCAAACTCCCAGGCCTCTAGTAGAGGACCCGAGCTTGAGGATGACACATAGACAAGCTTCATGTCTCTTATGAAATTTTAAAGGAAAGCTGGAGAATGTATCAAAAAGTAGTTAAAACTGAAAAAAATAGGTACCTAAAAGAAAAACTTGTCCAAAATCTAAACAAACCACGTGTCCTTTTTAAAAGCATTGATTCAATTTTAAATTCACCCTAATCCTCCTGTTTGGAAGCTTCTTCTGAAGTCTGTGAGAATTTTTTACACTATTTTTTAGACAAGATTACCTCCATTAGAACTCATATTTCCTCACCTGGATCCAACCCTTCTGAAATGATGACCTGTTTTAACAGTGTTTGATCAGTTTGAGCATGTGTCGCTTCCTTGCCTCAATAAAATAATTTCACAGCTCAGACCCTCAGCCTGTCCCACAGACATTGTCCCCCTTCGCCTTTTTAAGGAGGTCTGGACCACTAGTGGGCCAAGTGTCCAAAAAATTATTAACAGCAGTCTGACTTCAGGAATTGTCCCAGCTTATTGCAAAGAAGCAACTGTTGTACCTCTAATTAAAAAGCAAAATTTGGACATTACAATTAACTACAGACCGATATCAAAGCTTCCTTTTATTTCTGAAATCTTAGAAAAAACTGTATTTGCACAACTACAATCCTTTTTAGATACAAATGGTATTGGTAGAAAATTTTCTGTCTGGTTTTAAAGCTTTTCATAGTACCGAGACTGCACTTTTAAGAGTTTTTAATGATCTTTTACTAACTACAGACCGTGGTGATTCTGCTATTCTTGTGCTTTTAGACCTTACTGCTGCTTTTGATACAATTGATCACGCCATTCTCATCTCTCGCCTTGAGCACTGCGTGGGCATCCGAGATACTGCCCTGCAGTGGTTCAGATCGTATTTATCTGAGCGATGTTTTTATGTAAAACTTGGTGACTTCACGTCATCTACCGCTCCCTTTCTCTGTGGAGTTCCTCAGGGCTCAGATCTTGGACCACTATTGTTCTCCTTATACCTTCTCCCTCTTGGAAACATTTTTAAAAAATATGTTTTCCTACTACTTTTATGCGGACGACTCGCAAATCTACTTGCCCCTGAGAAGAAATGCAAACAGTTCCCTGACTCCTCTACTTGAATGTCTCATGGATATTAAGGCCTGGATGTCTTTTAATTTTTTAAATTTAAACGAAGACAAAACTGAGGTCATTGTATTTGGACTCAGCCAGGTTTGCGACTCCACTCCCATAAATCTTGGTTCCCTGCAGCAATACGTAAAGCCAGTAGTCACCAATTTAGGCATCAAAATTGACAGTGATTTTAAACTTGACAAGCAGATAAACACTGTGGTTAAATCCAGTTTTTATCATTTGAGGCTTTTATCTTAAACCTGTTTTATCTTTTGATCTTCTTGAGCATGTGATTCATGCTTTTATCTCGACCCGTTTGGACTACTGTAATGCACTTTACATCGGTATGAACCAAACATCCCTCTCACGCCTGCAGTTAGTCCAAAATGCAGCTGCTCGTCTTTTAACAGGAACCCGGAAACACGAACACATTACCCCCATTCTGGCCTCGCTCCACTGGCTCCCTGTACATTTTAGAATACATTTTAAGATTTTAATGTTTGTTTTTAAGTCACTTAATGGGTTGGCACCTCAGTACATCTCTGAGCTCCTGCACACTTACACCCCGCCAAGGTCACTGAGGTCTAATGATCAGCTGCGGCTGAACGTGCCCAGGACCAGGCTGAAGACCAGGGGCGATTGCTCTTTTTCAGCAGTTGCCCCCAAACTGTGGACTTACCTCCTCACATTAAAGTGGCGCCCAACCTCCACACCTTTAAATCTCATTTAAAAACATACTTTTATTCCCTGGCTTTTAATTCACCATGAGAGCTGCTGTGGTCTTCGTTGTCGCTGTCAGTGTTGGTGTTATTTGTTTTGTTTTGTTTTTATTTATCATGAGCATATTCTATATCATCTCTGTAAAGCACTTTGGTAACCTTGTTGTTTTTTAAATTGTGCTATATAAATAAAGTGGATTGGATTGGATTGGATACCACCCCGCAAGGGGTGAGAGGGGGATTTGTTTATTTTTATATATATATATATATATATATATATATATATATATATATATATATATATACACACACACACATACTGCAGTGTATAACTTTGCACTGGTGAAGGTCATATGTCCAACAGAAAATGTGCAGCCTTGTGGATTTTCATTGTCATCAAAACCTTAGCCAAAGTGTACCAGAAAATACTTACAGACTACATTGTTATATTGACAACATGGCTAAACATTTCGACTATCTTGTTCGTAAACAATGACACAAGGACTTGTCATTCTGATTGTACTGACAAGTTCACTGACATTTACAGGCATTTATAGGTAAACCATTGGGTTGTTTGTACTACCTGTTTCGAGAAATGCACTTACTGTTTTGCAAATGTTAAGGATGATTCAAAAAATGTACCAAAGCGATTGACAAAACTTTAACGCTGACCGCCATATATTGATTTTCGATATTCTCTCTCGAACACAATAGGCCCTTTCATACAGAGATGAATGCAGCCTCAGCTTCCTATTTTGAGCTGACATGAGCAGGAACTGACATGTATTCTACTGCTATACCCCATCAGCTTTAATGTTTGACACGTTGTGTATACAGAAACCCTTCTATACACAACTGTTGCACGAATTAGTTTTTTAGCACATATGTGGTATTCCTTTTAGGTTGAAAGTGCCTCTGGCCTGCCAGACTGCCAAAGGAGCTAATTTATTTTCAATCAGGGTTCATAACATGTACCCCTCATATGTAAAATTTACATCAGGGTACCTGCACAGTGCTTTACTACGAAAAACCATGATCAGAGCCTTGTTGCAGACAAGACAAAACTGGTTTTAAAGTACAACATGAATGGAAGGGTAAAACGCATTACTGACCTTGATAATGGATGAGGTTTGAGCTTGCCCAAACTGCAGTAATCACCTGTCGCCTGCAATGCACAATTTAACTTAGTTACAGGGACTGCATCTTCTTTTAGCATTATTTGTTTACATTCTTAAAATCTGATCATCTGACATTAAAATGGAGAACTTTATTTAGACTAATTATTATAAAACATTGAGTTAGCACTGTTACTAAATTATTTGACTAAGGATGGACTTCCCTTTAGTGGCTTCACAATAAAAGCCTTTCAGCATGTTTATTAATGAAATGCTTTTATTGTCAAACCTCTGCAGAAATTCCTTGATTTGAATGAGAGGCAACTAAACAACATCATACATAATTACAGCTCTGATTGTTAGCACTGCAAATAGGGGTGAATAGCAGTGCTGATATAAAATAAAGCAGTGTTTTTTAATATAGCTTCAATATGACATTGCTCTGTCTGATGAGTTCTGATAGGACCTATGCTGAGACAGAAACAGCTGTGTGCGCCTAATCTCTTTGGAGCAGGGGTGAAAATAAAAAAAGAGGCACCTTGAGCCTGCACAGGGGTTAGGATACTAAACTGGCACATAAAAAACAGGAGGGCACTTGGCCAGCCAAAAGGATATTTGGGTGACGCTTAGGCTCACCATAGAGGCACTTAAGAAGGACTTGGCCCAACCAGCAAGCTATAGAAAGATACCTAGACTGAACAGCAGGGCTCCAGGGCCAACCAGTGGAGCACTTGGGAGACGCTTTGCCTGAGCAGAGAGACAGTTGGGCCAAACGTGAAGGCTCTTGGGGAGCACTCTGGCCAACCAGACAAGAATTTGCTCAAGTGTCCTTTTGGTGTTGGTTTTTGTTTCACTAAAATATTAAGCGTGCAAGCTCTTATTAGGGCACAGATTTACATTTTTGAGAATCAGCTGGCATGATTTTACAGGGTTTGTCAAAATCTTGCCAAATGGAAATCCCAAAGCTGTGACTATCAAGATATGCAAGAAAAAACCCACTGACCTAAATGTAATTTGGACTTAATCAGGAAGTAACATAATGTCCAGCTTACATCAATTATTGTTTGGATCTTCACACTGCATTACATCTAAACCTTTAGTCTATTGTATCCCCTGATGTCTATGAA
Organism: Micropterus dolomieu; assembly: GCF_021292245.1. Lineage (NCBI taxonomy): Eukaryota > Metazoa > Chordata > Actinopteri > Centrarchiformes > Centrarchidae > Micropterus > Micropterus dolomieu. The sequence continues at coordinate 11,493,917 of NC_060153.1, read as the reverse complement.
GTGGTCTATATAACACCTCCTCATGCATCTGATAACAAGAAGCCCCAAGACGTGGCTCTTGTTTTGTCTGTGTGCTTACCAAATGTGCAATCGGTAGCTATAATGTCAGCTAGAGAATGCTGCCTGCCATACTCTCAATTCCAGTTATGTTTTGCTCTGTGGCTGGAGAAGAAACAGAATCCTCTGTAGGCGGTGGAAAGCAACTATCACATGGCTGTCTGAACGCCCTCATGTCACCATCTCCGATTGAGGTGATCGGATTAATGAGACTTTAATTGAGTTTTTAGGCTAAGTCATATTAGAAGATGAGATAGAATTATCCAGGAACATATTAATGTAATAAAAGCTCTTAGATGTGGCAGCTCTATTACATTAGAAAGCTGCCAGCCTTTCTCCTCTCTTCCACCTCCCTCCAATGCCAATTCCCCTCAAGGGCTTGCTGTGTTGAGCAGCGCTAACATGATTGACATTGATAGCTGGATCAAACTATAGAATCAACCCTAATATCATTAAGTGAGCAGACATGGAAGCAAAGACCTGGGCTCTAACTGTATTAGCCGCTACATATGTTAGGGTTATGGATGCAGGGGGCTAAATGCATTGGGAAATCAAGCATGCTAGCCACAATTTGCAGAAAAAGTGTGCCTGTGTAAGTTTAACCTTTGTGCCTTTGGATGTGTGCTGGGGAGTGGGTTTGTTTGTGTTTGTCCTCATTTTACGTAAATAAGCTGAGACCTGCACATGTACCACTCTCTGTCAACAGTTGAGAAAAATGGGATTAGTAATGCAGGGTATCCACATGTAGCATTGAGCACTAATGCATTCTATTCCTATAATTGATGAACATACAATTGATGAAATTGTCTTGATTCATCTTCCTCTTGCCGGTCATACATCTTCATGTTCCATCAAACTAGAGACCTTTGTGTTCATGGTTAACCTCTAAAGGCCTACCCGTCACCCATCTCATCCAAATTCTAAAGAGCATCTTTTTGATATTTTTGGTTTTATCTTATTTAAGATGAAAATTCTGAAGGTCATTTGACAAAAATACAGAATGTGGAATGTGTCACCCACAATAATCTAGTTTGTAAAAGACATACTAACTAACTGAGTTATCGATTGCACTTTTCAACAATGTTTAAAAAACACAATTCGTTTGATTGAGTTTTTTTTAAATATATAACTAGCAGAGTTAAATGTCTCAGAATTCACCACATTGCTTCTGCTTTGCGGTATGCTGATCTAATAAGTATTCTTTATCAGGGTTGACATAAAAAATGCCTTGTTCAAATTGTTGTCCTAATGGTTTTTTTTCTCTCCAAAATTAAAGCAAAACTGTAGCATAAAAGGCAAATGACAGGTTTGTTTACAATCAGACTGACAGTCATCCTTGAGCTATACTACTCTATCCTTTTTAGACAATCAGCCTTTTAAAATGTAGGGTTTTTAAAATATTTAAGATCCCATCTTTACTTTTCAGTGTTTTGTTCCTGTTTCTTTATTCCCTAATCCCACTCCTGTTAGGTGAATAAAAGTTGAAGCATACTGTGAGGTTTTATCAAGTCCTTGTACATTGTGGACTTCCTAGCCAGAATTTCTGACCTGGAGTCCTGAAAAGTTATTTTGCAGGGAAGTATGGAAAACCAGAATGCGGCCTGGCACATACTAGGTTTTTTGCATAAATTCCATAATTCCTGACATGTTTTCTATCTCGCTCTCTCTTTCTTTTCTTCCTTAAGACTTATCTCTCTTTTTTTGCGTGTTCAGCCACATCCCTTTACCCTCACTCTCGGCCTCTCTGTGATTTAGCAGTTGCATGAAATGCAGTGGTGCCCCAATACAAAGCTTTGCCCCCTCTTATGCGAAACAGCTGACTGCCCTCCACAGCCTCACCATCAGACTTTTAAATGTAGTTTCTGTTCTACTGTCAGCTTATGATGATGTGTACAAGTCTTGAGATGCCTCCAATTTCCATAGTAATTTTTTGAGCCCGATTGCTATGGGATTTTTAAGACCCATACCAATTTTGATATTTGAGGATTTTAAAATCCGATATTCTGATATTTCCGGCGACATTCTTCTTTTCTCCTTCTTCTCAGAAACACATAACCTGACAAGATCATCCCGAACATTTGTTATATGTAGTTATGAGACAGCTAATTATGCCAGCTGATTGATGTGAATTTTGGTGGATTTGTGGAATTCCAACAGGGGAGTTGCTGAGTGCCCCCTGGTGGACAAACTATGCAACGACAACACTCATAACATGATTGAAGGATCCATCATCTTCCGTCTCTCTGTTTCTTTTTTGTCATTTATTAGCTGTTAGAAACAAAGCCAATTTATCGGTCAGGCTCTAGCAATTTTAATACTATGTTTTTAAGCTTTCCTATAATCCAGTCCAAACCAAGTGGGACTAAAAAAACGTGAAAAAATGGTTAGAAGTGATACATGCAACAATGCATACATGCCTCTGTCGTTTACTCTCTCTCTTTCCCCAACAGTGTTTGCTTTCACAGGGAGCAGTATGGGCATGTGGTGTTACTGTAGCTGCTGGCAGCCAATCATTACTGTCTAGACCGCAACAACACTGATCAATTACTCAAGTCGGAATAGGTTCTGTGGAAGGGTGGAGATGAATGAGAGAATAGGAGGACAAGAGAAAACATGGGTGCAACAGATTGCAGGTAGAGGGAGATAAGAGATGAAATGGTAAAATAAATGACCAATGGGTAAGATCAAAATAAATGTTGGCACAGGCTGAAGATTTCTTCAATTATAAGTGAACCTTAACCTTATACCACCGCACCGACCAGCCTTACAATTTCCTCAAAAGCACTGCAACTAATGTACAACAAAATGCTTCTGAATTTTTTTGTGTTTTCTCTGACATGGTTGGGTCCATTTAGTAAATCGTCTCTTATTTTTATTTTGTGTTTTACTAATCAATTTAAAGTTTATCCCGAAACTTCATTACATTCATCAAGAAACAGACACATAGATGGCATATGTATTAAATTGATTCTTTTCCTCCCTCTCCTTTATATTATAGTGTTACTCTGTACTGAGTCAAATTTCATCACACCCTTTGGATCCATATAACAGCACAAACTCATCTTTGTGTCACTAATAAAGTGATTACTTAGACGGAGAAAAGGCCTAAAATGGTTTTTCATGGCTCCTGGGTGATAATTCCCTGAAGTATTGGGTATTTATGAGTGACTGTAGTTTCAAGGAAGGCTGTGCTGTTTGAGCAGGCTTTATAGCTCACTGACCTTTTAAAGAAATAGATTGTTGTTCTGTTAAATCATGTACTCTACAGACAACCATTTCTCGCCTGTTCTTTTATAATGCGTTATTGATTTTTGTTAGCTTTATTACTCTATATTACTATATTTAAAGGCCAGAAAAAGCACTTGCATTTCTATCTCTTGGATAGGATGGACATGAAAGACGAGTTAGTTTTTTCAATCAAGCCTTTATGATTTACTATGCAGAACTTAACAGGAATTAACACTGGTTGGTAACAGGTTTACTTTGGTTCTTGCTACCTCTGAATTAGGATGCTTTGAAATTTACCTCTGATAGATTTTGAACAGTTTGATTTTTTTTTTTGGCTAATTGACTTGACTATTTATTTATTTATTTTATCAGATTCATCATTTTTCTTCTTCTTCTTTTTTTTATTTTATTTTATTTTATTTTTTTTAGCATTTTACACATACCCTTGTTTTGAACGGATCTTTAGGAAACAGCCTGCTCTATACATTAGATTGTCAGCAATGCTGTAGTCTTCTTGTCTGATTGTTGCTGCGAAAGAATTCTCCAGAGAGCCCTCCCACACACACTCACAGTCATACTCTTACAGAAAAAAATTATTGATTCCTGTGCTTTATGTTGCTTTTAAGAAGTTATTTATAGATTAAAATAATTTTTCTGCAGTACCTGTGCCTGCTTAGTAGCCTCTCACTAATCAAAAGCTCCCCACCCACTATCATTTGACAACCACCAGAGAGGCGCATTATAAGCGTAGACAGCAACAGTTTGGAGTGTCTCTCTTAAAAAGGAGAAACCTATAAAACTTAACATATAGATAAAAATTACACATAAGCAGGAAATTCACTTTTTTAAAGTTCCATGAAAGAAAATATGAGTTGAAAATAAATACAACATATTTGCAGTATGATATACTTTTTAATTATTTCTCCCCTGAAAAGGGGAGTGACTTACATTTTTCAAAAAATACAGACAATATATTTTATCTGGAAAGCTAGCTTAAAACATGGCTTGTAATGAATGTTGTGTCCTAATTTGTCAAAAGAAAACATTAGCTTTCTAGCTAGCTCTACAGGTGAAACTCGATTAGCATATCACGCAAAAGTTCATTTATTTCAGTAATTCAACTTAAAAGGTCAAACTAATATATTATATAGACTCATTACATGCAAAGTGAGATATTTCAAGCCTTTATTTGATATAATTTCGTTGATTATTGCGTACAGCTTATTAAAACCCCAAATTCAAAATCTCAGAAAATTAGAATATTACATGAAATCAATAAAAAAACAAAACAAGGGATTTTAAATACAGAAATGTCAGCCCTCTGAAAAGTATAATCATGCATATGTACTCAGTACTTGGTTTGGGCCCCTTTTGCATGAATTATTGCCTCAATGCGACATGGCATGGATGCTATCAGCCTGTGGCACTGCTGAGGTGTTATGGAAGACCAGGATGCTTCAATAGCGGCCTTCAGCTCTTCTGCATTGTTTGGTCTCTCAGAACTGAAGAAGTCCTTTGGATGAGGGACGAAACGTCTTCCAGTATCTTCAACCAAGTCCAGTTGCCCTTGACTTTAACCTTCGTTGGATAACTATGACCTGGATGACTGAGAGTCTTCATAGACTTCGGTCTCATGTCTTTCATCTTTCTCTTGGCAATGCCCCATCGATTCTCTATGGGGTTCAGGTCAGGCGAGTTTGCTGGCCAATCAAGCACAGTAATCCCATGGTCATTGAACCAGGTTTTGGTACTTTTGGCAGTGTGAGCAGGTGCCAAGTCCTGCTGGAAAATGAAGTCAGCATCTCCATAAAGCTCGTCTGCTGAAGGAAGCATAAAGTGCTCTAAAATGTCCTGGTAGACGGCTGCGCTGACTCTGGACTTAATAAAGCACAGTGGACCAACACCAGTAGATGACATGGCTCCCCAAACCAACACAGACTGTGAAAAATTCACACTGGACTTCAAGCATCTTGGATTGTGTGCCTCTCCATTCTTCCTCCAGACTCTGGGACCTTAGTTTCCAAATGAGATGCAAAATTTGCTCTCATCAGAAAAGAGGACTTTGGACCACTGAGAAACAGTTCTTGTTTTCTTTAGCCCAGGTAAGACGTTTCTGACATTGTTTGTTGTTCAGGAGAGGCTTGACAAGAGGAATACGACATTTGAAGCCCATGTCCAGGGCCTGTCTGTGTGTGGTGGCTCTTGATGCAGTAACTCCAGCCTCAGTCCACTCCTTGTGAAGCTCCCCCACACATTTGAATGGCCTTTACCTGACAATCCTCTCCAGGCTACGGTCATCCCTGCTGCTTGTGCACCTTTTTCTTCCACACTTTTCCCTTCCACTTAACTTTCTATTAATGTGCCTTGATACAGCACTTTGAGAACATCCAGCTTCTTTTGCAATTACCTTTTGAGGCTTTCCCTCCTTGTGGAGGGTGTCAATGATGGTTTTCGGCACAATTGTCAGGTCAGCAGTCTTCCCCATGATTGTGAATTCCACTGAACCAGACTGAGAGACCAATTAAAGGCTCAGGAACCCTTTGCAGGTGTTTTGGATTAATTAGCTGATTAGAGTTTGACACTTTGAGCCTACAATACTGAACCTTTTCACAATATTATAATTTTCTGAGATTTTGAATTTGGGGTTTTCATAAGCTGTAAGCCATAATCATCAAAATGATGTCAAATAAAGGCTTTAAATATCTCACTTTGCATGTAATGAGTCTATATAATATATTAGTTTCACCTTTTAAGTTGAATTACTGAAATAAATGAACTTTTGCACAATATGCTAATTTTTTGAGTTTCACCTGTATATGTAACATGGTAGTTGAATGTCAATACAAACCTGCTTACTTAATATTCCAATTTATTGTTTATATTTGTTATATTATGAAACTGAGTCTTCTTTATGATAAACAACAAGACCCAGACTGAACTGACCCACATTGAAATTTAAAGCTTTAATATTCTGCCTCTATTAGGGGCTCCTTCAAAAATCCAACTTCAAACTTCGAATTGAACTACATTTAAGATATTTTGATTTTGGCTTATCATCAGGCCTCCTTAAGCTATAAGCCTTCATATACATTTCTGTATGTAATAGTTTTGTCACCAGGTACAATTTGATATCTAATCCACGCAGAAACTAACATTTTGAAGCACAGGAAGTATCCTTTTTTACAGCAACATAAGCCTAAGCTTCACTGCAACATGCTAGTATATTGCTGACCTTGCATGTTCTTATCTTATTTGTTAGTGAGTTGCATGTAAGTGAGCTAGGTGCTAGGTGAGGTGTCTATATATTGGTAAAAATAGGGTCTTTGAGGTTGTGCTGAGAACAGACGTCCACGTAGCAGGAGCCTCATTTTTCAAAGCAAGGAAGTTCTATATCTGTGTGGAAGACCTGCCTATATGCACAAGAAAGTTGGTGTAAATCAAACATGTATAAAGTATGCACACCTGTATGCAAAGAACAATGATAAATCCTACCTCTTCAACAACCATCTGCTTGTGCAGGCACAGGCTCATTTACGTAAGGAAACTCTCAGAGTGCCATACATGGTATAAGCATCCATTAAAAAAGACCTAGTAGCCTGAATGTAGGACAACTTCTGAAAAAATGTAGCAACTGAGAAAGAAAGACAGAAAGAATAATAGGTTGAGGCACTACTAAATCTGGTTCACCCACTGATATATACCATACAAACAAACAGACAAACAATAAAACATGAAGCAGGTAAAAAACACCATCAACATAGTGGTTCTAAATATATGCACATTTGGACAAACAAGAGGAAATTGATAAATCTGATTTGACATGTCAAAACAAGTGCTTACACACAAAAACCATCCGTACGCTCAGCTGCAATGAGGATAAGAAAATGCTAAAAATTCAAAGTAAACAGCTTAATCATATATTGCAGAACCAGTAGATGCATGTAGATTGACAAAAAATCTGTAACTTTTGGACCTTCTTAGGCTTATACATTGAAGTTTCCATTATGCACGTTTGATTTGGAGTTTTCGAGAGATGCTTAATGTGTTCTATCATGAGCCAGCGGCTTTGACTGTAGTCCAGCTTAATGGGAGGCTTAATAAATTGTTAAAAGAGATAATGTCCTATCTCTCTCCATCTGTCATAGCTTTTAAGTGTAGGAATACTGCAGTGACTAGGTCCATTCTGGACAATAACACAAGCCAGTACTTGCGCTGAAGCTTCAATGGCAAGAAATCAAAAGTCAACAACAACATTTTATTGATTCATTTTATTCTGAAATAAAAAAAATAAAAATAAGTGTGTGTGTGTGTGTGTGTGTGTGTGTGTGTGTGTGTGTATAATCTTTTAACAAACAAATAAACCATCCAAACTTAGCCATGTGCCTCCATTGCCCATATAAAATTATTTTGGCCCCCCGGTGAACCATGCACTTGGTGCATGGCCAAGCCAAGTTGCAGGCCCTGCCCTACAGCCAGGATACAATTTGGCACTGTGTTCTGGCATTAAAAAACTGCACTTATTGGCCTGATTGGGTCTGATAGACACATTTTGTAAAGCCATAACTGCTTCACCTTGGGTCTGGTTTTAATTAAATTTAATGTCTGTGTGTAAATCGTGGGGGATGGGTGTTGTACGTTTTCCAAAACTATGTGAAGTCCAAAATAGCTTTTACTGTTTTTTTTCTCTTTCCCAGCAGTTTGCCTTATCTCATGTTAAGCATAGTAACAAGTCCTTCTTTCCCCCTCTACCTGATGCTGTTTTTCAAGTGCATTCCTCTCCCCAGATAATGCAGAAATGATGATGACCTAATTTGCATGAGAGGATTTGTAAAAATGGGGCCAGAACTGGAGTCTTCTGCCTGTGTTAATCTTTTAGTGTGTGGAAATGCTGCCCTTAGTCGAGTTTGACCTGTGACTGTATCTTATTATTTGTTTTTTTTTCTCAACGTTTGAACCACAAGTCTACACATACAAGCATGATATAGAGAGGAAACAGTATGCTTACATAAACTCAAATATGACAACAAAGGGCCTTGTGGTGTTAGAAGGGGTTCCTGTATATGATTATTCCAAATAGTTTAATGCTTTATTTTGAACATAATCCTGTGCTAATGTAAAATAAGATGCAGTTACTAATGTCACTAATGTCACTCCAGTTGAGTCACCAAGACACAGCTGCAACTCCAGATTGGAATGAAACAGCTGAGCGAGTAGGGGGAAAAAAAGTTTTCATTGTGCAACTGTATCACCTACTTCTTTATTGAACATTCATGAGACTGTTTGCAGTTATTCAGCCCAGCCTAATAATTTGGGTAAAATCTCTTTTTTTATATAGATTGAGCTAATGATAGACAGCCAGAAAGACAGCCAGACAGATAAATATAGAAATGAAACAACTTTAATTTTGGGCTTGACAATTTCTGTTACAGTTTGCTGATCTTGCAAGAAATATAGAACCACAATTTTATTTCACTATATTGTTTAACTATGCGTAACCTGGTACAAAATAATTTATTATTGTTAAATATTAACATATGATTCTGTTTGACTTCTTTATACAGTAGTTAGAGCTATACTAAACTACTGATGCCAACATTTATGTACATGTGGATAAAAATAATGATTGTCAAATATCATGCACTCTGGTATTCTTTAGGTATGATATTCATGTGAACACACGTAAAGACTAAGGCAAAGCACATGCAGAGGCCATGAAGACATATATAGATAGTCACTCTGCCCACTGCGGTACATCTTTCATTTTGTCTCTCTTGATTTCCTAAACAACCTCTAACCACTCTTCTTTGTGCTCAGCCATGGAGACACCACATTAACCAAGTGGAATCATGTGTGATCAACATAAACGCAGCATGTGAGAAATTCACACCGCTAAGTATGTGAAAATCAGCCCGAGGACGTGTGTTGTTTGCTGTGAAACTGGAGCTGTCAGATAGTTTAACCTTACAAGTGCCTTGGCTGGCAGCACAGTGAAACTCAAGAAACAGTCTGAGGCATAGCTCAGAACGGCAGTGAGCTTTGCCTTAAGTAGGACAAGAGAACTCTCTAGGCTGGTATTGAAATTGAAACAATCCCTCCAGGAATTTTCAAATTTGCAACCATACCATTTTTTCAATCCACACTTCATCACAAATATTGCAGAGATTTGCAGTTTTTATAAATCAACACAGTTTCTGCTTAAGTCCTTTGCAACATTTTGTAAACTTCAGTTTTCACAAACCGTGCACCACATGCTTGATTTTACATTGTCCACTGTGCAACAGATAATTTGTTTAAAACCAAGATTAGTCCTGCCCTCTCCATGTCTTGGTACAAAGAAGGGGTGAATGTGGCATTAACTGATTTTGGAAGGGATGCCTTTTCTAAGAGATATTTTTGGTGTATTTATCTAACAGAACAAAACCCTGCTACTGGCTGCACTGAAGCTTTTGCATTTTAGCCTTTTTCTTCCCACGTGTCCTGCAAACTTGTCTGACATGTATCAGTAAAACCGTATCCATGATTTATACATTCAAGTTTCATCTTAGCTAGCATTGTTGAAAATGTTGTGTTTGGGGTTTTGAAAGAATCGTACAGCTCATTATACGCAAGTGGCTTGTCAGAGGCCAGTGAGTATACTAGCCACCCTATCAATCACTCATGGCACGCTATGTTATACATCCAATCAGGTTGAACTGGTCCACATGTCTCCAGGCTAAAATGTATAGAGATGTACCCCATTATAATATGTACACTTTAAAATGGCCTTTAAATAGACTTGATGGAATATTGCAGACGTTGCTTTTAACTGCTGCTGCGCATTTTCAACTCAACCAGCATATTTGAAAAGGTCGTAAGAGTGTTTGCCAACAGAAGAAACTTTGCCTCTCAGTTGAAAATGCCTGTTCACAGGGCAACAGTGTTGCTGCAGTGATACAGTTAACATTAGCAAACAGAAGAGAAACACGGCTAACAAAAGATAAGAGTACAGAAAGAAGGTCATCCATAGGATAATCTAGCAAATAAGGAAGCTGTTAGACATCTTGGTATCTTCTACTTGAGATGATACAAATAAAGAACAAGGTCAGTTTTCCTTACATCACATTGATACTTCAAGTGTGTGATTGCTGTGTTTTGTACCTCCAGGAAATTGAAATTTTCTCTTTGTACTGTAGTCATAATCACTACATTTTTCCCATGTGTGGTGGAGATAGGTCATTGCAAGATTTAGAGCATGCATTGTTTCCCCCAGGAGAGCGCTAGTGCCTCATCAACACAACATTAGCGTGACACTTTTATTTTGATATTTTAATATGGCTTCAAGTGAAAAAAAACAAGTAACATAGCTGGCAATGTATATGTTCTGTTGTGTGTTTGTAATGGTTTGGACTTATATCCGATCTATTGTTTGATTTGTAAATATGATCGCTAAATGAATGTTAGTCAACAGACTTACTCACATGACTTACTCACTGTTTTTTAGACATGTGATACAAATAATCTCAATGTGTGTTTGCAGCGCAGTTACCGATCTATCCTCAATGGAGACAGCAGGACATATGTAGTGAGACGAGAAGGATGATTTCATCTTGACAGAAATGCAAACCAGGTGTATGATTTGCCAGCAGGCTAAAGAATTTGTAATCTAAATGGGCATATTGGAGCACCGGAAGATTGTTTACCCCACAAGGCTTGACTGAGAAGTCCTGACAAGTATGGTTTTACATTTGGAGGGCTGGTTTAGTGAAGTGACTGTGAATCCTAACTCAGCCTATTTTATTTTTTTTTTTGCAATTTTACACCATTTTTCTCTCCAGTGTTTGTGATAATTGTTGTAAAGTCTCTGTGAGATCAAGATATCTTTTGCACAACATGACTTTTAAACATATGCTGTTGTCTAGTTGACCGTCATATCCTTGCTAACTAAATTTTAAATATATGAGTAGGAACCATGGCGACAGACACCTCAGTGTAAATGTATAGACACTGTAGTGCTCAATATCATCTTTAAAAATTCAAGAAGTTAAATTAAGCTTACTCCACAGGATGTTTTCAGCTTATCTACAGTGCATATCTCGTAGTGAAATGAGACACAGTAGACACAGTCCATCCATTAATGATCCTTTTAGTGAACAGTTTAATATCAGCCTTGTAAATGTAGGACAAATTGTCTGTGCGTTTTATTCAGAACACACCTACAGAAGAGTCACACTTATATTACGGTAATTAATCTAATCCCAAAGAAAGCTCTCTTGGTTTACATTGCATATAAATAAGTTTTCTCACTTAATACTGTTATCATGCTTTTTTCCCCTTCTTTCTCTCTGAACCCATGCAACAAGCTGTTTCAGTGATATGAACATGCCACCACTCAGGCAGAGTGTACACTGGGACATGAATTATTCTGACCTGTAGGCATGCAGCTCCGTGCATATGGAGTAGAGAGAATTAATCGAACCCTGTAAGGAGACAAGTTTGCTTTGTGCATGTATTTACATTTGATAGTTTTATATTTATATTTATTTATGTGAATTTTTTTCAGAGGTAGATAGTAAATACTGGTTAGCACTGCTCCTGGGTTTATCATTCATTATTCTGGAAGTAGTGCGACATTCACATTATACGGCAAAAAGTGATGGTGTGTAGGTCATGGTGTTGGATGGGTGTATAGCATGTTTACTTTCAACATGGGATGTGTGATTTGATCTTTCCCTAACCTTTACAGATGGGTTTTAGTTGCCTTACCCTAACCAATACGTATAAACTACCCTTACTTTGTGACTGACAGATACTGTAGGAATAAACATTAGAAAACATTAGCATGGCCGTTATTGTAGATATGTGCAATGGGAACTTTATGTCTGATAAGGTGCAGAAAAAATGTAATAATGTGTATGCTGTCTCTATTTTTGTTCACCTGCCCGGGGGAGGGGAATGAAAATTACCTTTTAGCTATGTTTATGTATAATGCATCAGATATCGAGTATTAAAATGTATATTTATTTCAAGTGGTCCGTGTCAAAAAATAAAAAATAAATACAATTGACAGCAGATAACAGTTGCAATTTTAAAATTATAAGCTTCACACACAGAGAGAATCTAATCATTTACAACAAGAATTTTGTAGTTTATCTGCAATATATTTAAAGGTGCTACTATTATTTTGCCAACCCCTGTACTTTGCTTTAATAGCACATCAAGCGTATTAAACATTTGCATATGAGAGCTATAGCCACACATATAATAAGTATAATAATAACGTATAATAAGTATACCAATTGTTTTCTAGTCTGTGTTGAATATCCATGATAAAATGTTCAATTGTGCCTTATATTAATTCATTGAAAGTTCAGACTCAAGTGCATTATTTTTATCCTTAACAACAATTTTTTTTTTTTTTAATGCCTGAGCCTGGGGCTCACTACTCTGTTTCGCTGTAATAGCCACTAGGACTTGTCACTGAGAATAGACCAGAGTCTTGGGCAACCCACAGAGCCTGCAGCCAAACAAGGGACATGGGTAAACAACAGGCAGAGCGAGATGGGAGTGAGAGTGCGGAAGAGTATGGGAGGCCAACGGAGCAAGACAAGAAGAGGGAGGGAGGGAGAGGGACAGACAGAGGGTAAGGGAGAGGCTGCAGTTCTTGTGACCTACGTTGGGGTTAGTGCAATGAGAGAAGAGATCTAATTAATGACTATTAGAGGACCGTTCTCATAGAAACTCCCTGTGGGTGATTACTCACCTCAAGGCAGCCTTCTCAGAGATAGCCTGTACACAAGTGGCCGTTAGACACAGTCACACATGCAAGCCTCATCAAAAGTCTGTTTTGCTTATCTCGTTAATTACAGTGCTAGCTTCATTAGCAATATGACGCATCAAATGCAAGCAATTGTGAAGTGAAGCAATTTTTAAATTTTATTTCTTAAATTAAAATTGTGCTTATTCGCTCTGGGGTGGAATGAATAAGTCTCACCCTCTTAATTGTGGAAAGCATGCGCGGTTAAACAATATTCTATCAATAAATGTGACACTAGTTGAAGGAGAATGTGGAGGCTTCCCCTGGGCAAAGAAAAAAGAAATTTATTAAAGGAGGTGGGTGATGTTCTGTAGCAGCTTAAAAATAAACACATGGGGAAAGTTTTATATTTTTAGCTCTCTTGCATTTTTTCCTGCGAACTGGTTGTGAAGAGCTCCTCTAGTAGAGATGAGTAAACACAAATGACAACTAAACATCTCTTGGCTCCTTGCGCATCAAAAGGAATTTGTTAGGCAATGCTTTGTTTTACCGACCGGGCCTCATTTATGGTTTGCAATGCATCTATGAAAATTTCCTCTCTCATTACAAACACTGGCATGACTGGAAAATCAGCAAGAGAGAAGAAGCAAGCAGAGACGTAAGGGTTTTTAGAAGTTGACAAAATAATTCACACACACACAGCGAGCAGATATGGAAAATGCTGAAATATTGAATCAGTCATGTTGTGCATGCATCAAGTGGCAGAAGATAACACTTCCACAGGCTCTGTCTGTCAGCTGTTCAAATAATCCACTCAGTGGAAAATTAACATGCTGCAGAAACTTCCAGAAACAGTTAGCAATTAGCACAGTGTTTCTCACAATTCTGGTGTGTACCTAGCATTACTGTATAAAAAGAGGTGGATGTAGCCTCTAGGTCTGAAAAGTGAATCCAATGTGGAAGTCCCTTAAACATGCATTCTTTGTATGTCCAGCAGGGGGCAACTCCAATGGTTGCAAAGTCTGATTCCATCCATCCATCCATCCATGGTCAACCGCTTATCCTGCGTACAGGGTCGCGGGGGGCTGGAGCCAATCCCAGCTGACATTGGGCGAAAGGCGGGGTACACCCTGGACAGGTCGCCTGTCCATCACAGGGCGCAAAGTCTGATTGTACAATGGAAATGACCCTCTCTTGATGATCTCTTTAAACACTTTCCTAATGGGTTTATGGTCTCAAACACTAGTCAACTTCTTCAAGAGAGCACAATGTTCATTTTGTGAATTAAAAAAGACAATAAATTAGTATGCTTTAGGGCATGGCTACCTTGTGATTGACAAGCGCTACAATGGTGACCTGTCAAGCAGGCTCCACCCCCTTGTCCAAATATGGTCACTTCTGGTTCCAAAAACAAGAAAACACGATAACAACGGCCAAAATGCCAAACTCTACCGAGGCCTCAAAACGGTAATCCACAAACCAATGGGTGACGTCATGGTGGCTACGTTCACTTCTGAAGGTCACTGATTCTTACTAGTTCAGTGGTTTGTTGGGATGTGACGAGATTTTGTTATAGTAATCAAGTGAACCCGCTCTCGCGCTGAGTCCAGACAGTTGTGACAAGTGATAACTGACTGGTAGAGTTTTGCAATATAAACATCTAAAAACCGAGACGTAACCTTGTTCTATCTTTATCAGAGGTGCTGAAGTGAATGTGTGTGTGGATTTCTGGTTTGTGTGTTTCCCTTTACGTAAATAAAAACAATTCCATAAATTTGTGAAGAAAAAATCACCAGAATGCAGAAAATTAAGTGTTTAATGTTTAAACTTTTCATAAAATTCAGCTTTGAAGATTTCTTAAAAATAGTGTTAAATTCTCGTCTCATGAGCTAAGTGTCTCGTCTTCACACCGCTAGTGGTTTGTTTAAAGTACTTTGGCCTTTAGATTAAGGGATGTAAATTCGCATGGTGTTCTAGCAAGGTGTTTTCTTGAACATTCACTCAGATGCAGGGCTTGACTGGGCTTAAAACACTTGTCAGCTACACATAAAGATTTGTTAAGGCTTTTATAGTCCTACAAAGGCACAGTTGCAAGTACAAAGTGCTACGTTGTGTATGTGCTGACTATGACATTGTGCCCAAGCACTTGTCATTTTTGTCCATACACAGTATGTACAGCACATTAGGTGCAAAACATGGTGTGATGTGACATATAATTATAAAGGGTTTGGTCATGTATCATTACCCTCCCAGCTGCATTACTCATGTCAGATCTTTAAATAATTGTGCCAGTCGATTTGCGCATGACAAAATGGCAAGAACAGGTGTTCGGGGCGAGGAGCGGGAATGAAGGAGGCACCGTTGTCCCTATTACAAGTCAGTGTACCATCAAAATCATTTTGAAGCTGTTGTTTTAAGGTAAAAATGCTTAATGTTGCTTTAACTCAGTGCAAGAGTTAAATGTAATGTAATGAAGAGGTATGCACACACGTACGATCGTGCTACATTGCACTTGCAAGTGCAATTGCAGATCAAAACCAAATAAAACCAAACTAAATTGCACTGTGCCATCAGATATACATAAACATGAACACTCAAGATATAGATGTTTTCCAATTTGATCCAGGCAATTTGCGATACAATACAAAAGTTATATTTTTTCATTTACTTATACCTAAATGTATACTTGAGATTTCATGATAGTGCACGCATTCATTTTATTGGTATATGAACTCACTGGAGTGTGGTCAGACACTCATGGTAGAGATTAGTGCCATTAAAAAAGCGTCAGGAAGAGGGTGAGTTTGTTCCTTTTTTGAACAGAAAAACAGAAACAGCTGGATGAGAATCTGTCTGCAGGTCAGACTTAATCCCCTCCATAGCAAGTAAGACATCGGGACACACTTAATTTGTGTGTGTATGTGTGTGTTTTTGTTAACGTCCTTGCAGTGTGTGTATGAAATACATGGCAAAATAATAAAATAACGGATTAGTGCTTTAATGGAGCACTGATGTGGGGGGAAAATTTGTTTGTTGTTTAATCCTCACTGGTATTTTAAGATGCAATCGGTATCTTAAAATACAACAAAACAGAAAAAATGGTGATTACCCCCCCCCCCCAAAATTGACGTTTTTAAAATTAGCCTCAAAGAAACCCGCATCAACCAGCGGATTCACCTGCCTGATGGTTTCCAAAGCTGTCAGCTGAATGACGGCTCGGGTAATAGACATTCCTTCATTCTATTTTTCACTCACGTACTCATACACTCTCCTGTCAAGCAGCAGGTTGTGGGACCGTAGAGACATTTTCTCAAGACTCTTTGTGGACTTACCTCCTCTGACACTGCATTTCATGCCTCATCTACAAAAAGACATTGGATGACGTTTTCCAGTAATTAAGAATAGAGGTGCAAGTGGGCTTCAAACAACCTGTAATAAAATTTAGGCTCACTCTGTAACACAAGGGCTGGTACCCGAACCCCTGTAATTAACATCAAACTAAAAAAAAAAGCACGAAATTCAGACCATTATTGTGAATCTACCATTCAACCTAGAAACAACATTTTGTAGTCACTACTTTCTCCGCTTAATTTTGGACTTTTTGATGTCTATAATGCCTCAAATAACCCATGTGCTATTTCCATCTCTTGAGGGACAGAAGCAGATTTATCATTAATGAATTAATGAATGGAAATGACAACTTTCACTTTATTATCGGTAAATTATACAAGACATGATGTTAGATGTTAAGAGAAAACCACTTGACTTGCCAATTCATGATCTAATCACACTTTTTTATCTTTTTGAAAGGTCAGTTAAGTGTAGAACTGAGACTGAGAGTGGACTGTCAGTGTTGATCTGAGGTCACGGCAAGTTATTAACCCCTCCACTTGAATCACTCTGTCACGAGTAAACAGCCAGGAGTAAATAATCACATTCTGCTTGCCCCCTTCTCACCTCTGACCAGTTGACATCTACTTGGACAAACTTCCAGCTGCTATTTTTTTTCTCTTAACATAACACATCAGTGGTGGACAGTAACAGTAAGTACATTTACTCAATTACTGTATTCCACTTCATCTCAGAGGGAAATATTGTAATTTTTATTTCTCTACATTTATCTAACAGCTTTAGTAGTTACTTTAAAAAAACTTTTAGTTTATAAAATATGGTGTTTTGTTATAAATTAAACTACCCAACAGGTAGTACAGCTGAAAGTATTAGTCAGTTGACAGAAAATGAATTACCAACTATTTTGATCGTTTAAGTCATTTTTCATGTGGAAACACTTTAATTGTTCCAGCTTCACAAATGTGAATATTTGCTGCTTTTTAATTATTTTAATGTAGTGTTTAATAATGTTGAGATTTGGACTGTTCGTCGGACAAAACAAGCATTATGAAGGTGTCACTTTGGGCTCTGGGTAATTGTCACAGCATTTCTCACTATTATCAGAATTTTTTTTACAGTCAATCGATTAATGGAGAAAATAATCAGTAGAGGGATTCACAATGAAAATAATTATTAGTTGCGGTCTGATACAAAATAGAATAGAATTCAAAATAAGCTCCAGCTCAACAACTACAGCAGTAAAATCCTACTTTTACATCAATGCATAATAATATAATATATACTAGTACAGGGAACAGTTTTAATTTTGCAATGAGTACTTTTACTTGTAATACTTTAAGTACATTTTCCTGATTATACTTGCTTACTTTTACTTCAGTAACATTTTCAATACATTACTCTGTATTTTTACAGTGTGGTAATAGTACTTTTACTTAGGTAAAGGATCTCAATACTTTGTCCACTACTACCACAAATAGGTATAATTCTAAAATAATACACAGTCATGAGGTTGCATCATGGAAGCTCATCCATAAACCCATGTTTTCTATTACAGCACTTGTCCATTTGGCATCTGACATCCTAACCAAGGGCTCTCCTGAGACACCTTAAAAAGTTATCATGAAATATGGGTACAGCTACAACAGTAAATCAAAGTTATGACGTGCGTTGTTTAAAAGATGTTGAATGAGATGGGACTGATGTCATGCTCCCACTTAGAACCACTGAACTATTAAAAATATAATGCACATCAAAGTATTTAATTTCCCTGAAAAATATTATAATGTTCAAGTTGCTGGTTTTCTTTAAAAAATGCCTCGACTTCACTCGTCATCGTCAGCTAATGGTATTCATAAGGGCACATAGCATTAGCATTAAATATGTAAGTTGGTATTTTTCTTTATCCAAAGCCCCTTACAGCATCATGCTAATTTAACAATTATTTTACCTTGGTATTTGATCTATAATGACCTTTCTGCAAGATGGAAGGACTTGTGGCTTGTGACCACCTTTTTCTGCTAAGATTTCTAGCAGTATAAATTCATACCCATATCAACAAGTCAGCAATGATTTTTTTCTTACATCTTTTAGGACAGATGTTTCTCGTACAATATGCCACAGTCAGTGTGACATTTCAATCAAGGATTTTGGATGATCCCACCAAGATTTAGTTCATTTAGAGGAGATCTGGTTGCATTTTTATAGTTGATGTTTTTTCTTCAAGTAATTTCCTTTAGATGGTGCTATTGTTCGCACCACACCTTCCTACTAAATATTACATGCTGTTGTGTGACATCAGTGCCAAAAGCTTAAACGTCAGGAGTAGCTGTAGATAGCCTTCATAAAGTCTGTGATCTGACTGTGATCTGACTGTCATGTCCTCCTCTTTCTGGCAGAAGCATCATTGCAAACAGCCATAGGAGTTTTATCTCTGTTTAGGCTCCTTGGCTTTGGGTGCAGAAATTGATTGAATTAAGGATTTGTTGTTTGGGTGCACATTTTCTGAGTATTTGTATGTATGTTTTGGTTTGTGTGAGGTGGGGGTGGAGTCTCAGGCCTCCACCGTATTATAAATCAAACACTGATTCAGATACAAGCATACATAATAGATGTTTGGACTCTCTAGCAGTTAAGAATCTATATTTGTGAGAAACATTAAGAATGAAAATGCTGACAGTGAGAAGCCAAATAACTGAAGAATGATAAATCCAGTTATAAATACCTGGGCAACACCAGATGTGAATCTAAACAATCTGGGAGAACATGCACACTTTTATTGCTTTTGGTAAAAACATAAATGTTGAAAAATAATCAAAACTCTGTATTAAAAGAATCGAGAGAGAAGTAGCTGGGATATGAGACTTATTGATCCTCCATATTGACCTTAAAGTCAAGCCTGAAGTGATGGATGTTTGACGGGAAAATGTAGGAAAAAGAGTGAAAGAGCGCATAGGTTATAGTGAAGACACCTAACATTCCCTGCTGAGATTTGCTCAGTTTATCCCATCCCAGCCAGAGCCACTTTCCACTTGAAATCATTGTACTTTGCTGTCTACTAAATGGCACACTGACAGGAGAGAGTGAGAAAGAAGAGGGAGGGGAAGTGAGGTGCCATGACTGCACAGTGCAAATGCAATGCAGGAGCTATATAACTGATAAACAGAGCCATCTCAATTGTGCTCACTGAAGCAGCGCGATGATAACTGGATCATAACCAGATGATCTGGCTCCGTTACAAATGATCCACCCTCATTTGGGGCTGCAGAGGCCTGGCTAAAAATGTACTCCTTTGCTTTTGCACAGTGTCTATTATTGTGTTAACTGATCCATGGGCTGCTTAATAAGAACTGCAGTGAAAACACAGATTCCAAGGTGAGAATATTCTAAGGTAAGAATAACAATTTAAATAGAATAAGTAGATCCATGCTCTGTATGCCTGGGATCTTGATAATTTCTTGTTAACTTCTGTTTGGTCCCGTGAACAGTCCACGATTTGCTCAAAAAAAGATCACATGAGCTTAGGTCATGTAGTAGGAGTAAAACCTGTGGGCTCACCAACATTTAAGCTTTCACTGCTTTGATGTGTATGATATAGAAACAACGCATGTGTTTACACGATGTTATTAAGCATGTTATTGTGGTATGTTTCATGAAAGCTTTCTCCAGTACTGTGCGCGGATAGTATATGTCTATGAATACGGCTGCTAAGAAATTACAGCCCTTTCTGCCAATTGTGAGTTTCTTTTTTTAGTTTGTTGGGTGGTTATTATTTCTTTTATTTTTCTGATAAGTCATAATTGCAGGCTGTTTTGCCTCATAAACCAGTAAGAAAGGACTTTCTTCACAGACAGTTTTCCTCTTAGATTATGATATTGTGGTTTTACATATGCCCAGATACATATGGAGCACACAACTGGTCTGTTATTCAGTCAATTGACAGAACATATAACTGTGCTGGGTGTTTTTCACTTTTTACTGAGATTTTATAGACAAAACTATCAATCAGTTGACTGAGAAAGTATTCATCAATAATTACAATAATCTATTTTGTTGCAGTCCTTGCACACATTCCCTTTCTCGTTCACACACACACACACACACACACACACACACACACACACACACACACACACAGAACAGTACTTACTACTTTGAGTATGTGGATCTTTTGGAAGTCTTTTGCACTTATGCCATTAGTCATGCTTTTTTTTGTCTTTCATGTGTCTTTTTTCCTATTTGATTACACAAATTTTTTTATTCCAGGTCATTGCTTCTACAATCAGTACTCTTTATTTGACTGTCCAAATGGTGATATTGTCATACAGTGCTTGTAATACTGTCTGCCTGACAAATCATGGATTATTTGTTAATCAGCACCCTACTGCTGTTCCCACTTTGCCATTTTTAAATGAGTCTCCAGAAGCTAACAATGGATGGATTAATGAATAGATGCATTGTTTGATTGACTGATTGGACAGTTTTATTGAACTAAATAAGATAATTATTTTATTGTGTTTGTTGCTGTCTCTTGTCCGCACTCAAAAGGTTATGTATGTTGAAACTGTGACCCTCTTCTCTAAAAATTGTATTTGATTGTAAAATAGCAATCACATCGTTACCGTTATTGATGGTAGGCAAGGCCTTGGTAGCAGCTCAGAGATCATGTTGACCCGATGGGTTCCCGGTGTTAAAGCTAGAATGTATTGTGTTTTGTGAGAAATGCAAAGGGGACCTTGTTTGGGCCTTCAGTGGAAGGAGTTGTCTGCAACCCCATAGTAATTCCCTTATGTTGTGCACAGTGGAAAACATTTCCATTCCCTCCTGCTCACTTTGTAGAAAGATGTGAATACCGCTCACTGGCAATCATGAATATCACTGCATTAAAGGAATCCGATGTGTGGTCTATTCTTTCATCCCTAGACATGAGCTCAGGAGGCGGGGACACTATGGAACAGTTGGTGGTGATATGCAGTGTGCATTAACACCACCAACTATGTGCCTTTTTCTTTTTATCATCATCGTCTCTTTCCCCCCTTCTCCTCCTCTTTTTCTTCCTCCTAGGATATATCTCATGTATGGCAATATCTGAGACTTAATGCAGAGTTAAGATGTACCCTGCTTTCACAGCAGTGCTCATACCTTTAAATGTATTCATTTATGCAGTCAATAAGTTGAGTCATAGTATATGTAAAGCCATTGAAAACATCTTGTTCTGGCATATGTAGGCATATCAGGCTTTGATCTTTGAAAAACTGCAATTGGTATGCCTCTATAATCTTGTCCCATTTAATTTCATATTGCATCATTGCTTTTTGTGCTATTAACCCAGAATAGTGTACCATAGAGGATATACACAGTCATACAGGAGAAGGATTAAAAGACTGTAAATAAAGCAAAACAATTTTCTGATCACATACGGGTAAATAATCAGTAAAGATATAAATTTGCTACATGTTGCCAAATTTGCAAAAATCATAGTACTGAGAACACTGCCTTAATTTGCAAAATTTCAGATATTTTTTCCTCTTTCCCACATGTGCTGTTTGACGTAAACTCACAAATCATCGTGTCATTTTCATTTATCTATGTGTCTCTGAGACAGTGTGTCAATCTATGATTCATTTATTTAGTAAATGGCTACTGTGTCATGCATTAGTTAGAAGATACACACAAAACAGCACTTGTGGGTGGTACCTATTTTTGTTGACATTTGAGAGAGAAGTTTCATTCCTGAATGCTTAATTCTTCGCCGGCACGCACACTCACTGTGTGATGTTTGTGAACCGTCATTATGACCAGACACTCACAGCATTAAACAAAAATGTCTGCCAAGCTTCTTCAATCTAAATTCGTTTCTCAGAGGTGTTGATTCCATGGTGCTGGAAGCAACTCATACACTGCACCAATTTCCAGTGGGATTGTCTCATTTTCTACAAAAACGTATGCCTTCAGAATCATTTGAAAGATGCTGTAATCACATAACATTTCCACACTTGGGGGACTTACCCAATATGACCCAAATGCTGTTGAATTTCATGCAGCAGGCAGTTTGGGTTATTTTCTTGGGACTTTTTTTAATTTTATTTTTTGATTTTGAAGAATTATTTATGGAGAATCGAGAAATGTTCTATCCTCTAAATTTAAAAGCCCTATATCTTTTGAAGCCCCATTTTTTCAAGAGAGCTTCAGGGCATCACAGCTGAGCTCATCATATATTGGCAATCCTAAGATGCAAAGGGTTTTCTTGTACTATTCTTTGTTAATCTGCACACAAAACAAGATAGAAAATTAAGAAGGAAAAACTCACTAATCAGACAAACTTCACTTCTTTTGAGGCCCCTTTTCTCATGAGCATCCCCAGTCTTTTCAGTTCTGAGGAGGATTTCAAAGAAAGGGAAAAAGGGAGTTACAATGATGAGATAATAACATCACTGTGAGAAATCTCAACACACCTATAATGACAATGTGTTAGTGCAGTTTAGCTTTTAGAATTTTTTTCTTCAGTTACTGATACTTCATTTTGTCTACCACTTAAGATACTTCTAACTGCATAAAAATCCTCATCCCTTATCTCAACAGTTAAGCTGTGAACAAACATGAGGACTTTAAAGACAAGAAACCCAACACATAGTGACTGACTTCCACAGACCCATTTATTAGTGTTGCAGTCAGAATGCATAGTACCTGCTAAATTGCTGTTATTTTGAATGCTGGTGGATCTTTCCTCTGTTTTTTTTTGGTCTTACAGTGAGGTTGGCCTTGATTCTGTTCAATCTAGACTGAATTGTGCATTCAAGCTAAAGCATAATATTTTACCATGCAAAGATAACTTTGGTATTTTTCAGCATGGGCCTTGTTCTCCCATGTTTTTGTGTCTATGTGACAAATTGGGACAACATTTTATGAGACTGGCCTAGTAGTGAACAAGCGTGCTGCAGTCAGCAGCAGTGAAACAGGGCTGCAACGTAATCCTTGCGGGCAATTGCGCCTTGTCAAAGTAGGTCCACTAAAGTGCTTGTTTTTAATGATGTGTTGGATGCTGCTAATGTACAGATAAAGGCAAAGAGCTCACTCTTTTACTTCTTAATGTTTATGGCTGGTTTAATAAGAAGTGCCAAAGTCAGGCTTTATGATAAAAGCTTTGCTGTTCAGTAAGCACATGCCGTGCCATGTGGCGTTTCAGTGTCATGCTTAGTGCTTGGTGGCTGCTCACACTTGTAATCGAGGTTATATACAGATAAATAAAGGAGGCACACTAATGGTTTTAGATGGAAAAAGCAGCATTTCATTATGATTTTCAGAGAAAGAAACACAGGTATATGGAAGAAAGCAATTCAGGTGAGGTATTTAGAGCATGTTGTTAGGTCCTCTTTGATGTTTCCCGGTTGCTGATTAATTAAATAAAAGAAATCCTGTGTTGATGCATAAATGTATACATACATACATATAATAGTACCTTTAAGCCATCTAATACTCTGTGGTTTTACAGTAGACATCTGTCATGTGTGTTTGTTTTTTTCACATAGGCCACCAGTTTTGTGGCTTGTGGAAGGCCTCTACTGTTTTTAAGCATACAGTTGTCTGTGTTTAACAACAGCCTCATCTAACCAAATATCCATAGTGCAGAGATATAGTTGTGTAGTGGACATTAGAAAAGCTGTAGTTTGTGGGTTTCTGGGCATCTGTTCATATTTACTGTAGCTGCAGGGCTTTGAAACAGCATTTTCACAAGTTTACATCGCTGCAATTTTGAACGATTGCTATTTCTTGGTACTGCTGGGTTAGGGTAGTGTAATTATTCATATTTCATTTCATTAGAGTAGACTTTATGGTGGTACATTATGGTGGTCTGAAATATGCATGTTTATTGACTCTTGTAGCTGAATGCATATTTTTTATTGCAGTACTCTGTAGTTAAATTGTGCATATAAAATTGATATAAAAGTTTCTTCCCTGAGGCTTAGGATGAGGTCACAGTTTAGGTTACACAGTCTAAAAAGATGCACCACATAGGCAAGTGTTGTTGAATTACTTTTCTGCTAAACATACGCATTAGAAGAGAGGCAGTTTGCAGCAGCTGAAAGAGAGGAACTGTAGTTTGTTGACAGTTAATGCTTCTTCTCATCCACCCAATACACACAGTACTGGGAGTCATCTGATATTCCTCTCATGAATGACAATTTCAGAGTCAATGCTATGAATTGGTAAGTCAAAGTTGAGAGATTGTCATGAATCCCATTTGGTTACTTATTGTTTAGACACTTCATCATAATCCTTACAGGGATTTTGAATAGCTTGTCCTGCCTCTATTATATTCAGTGGATATCAATCTTGCACACTGGGGCCAAGTCTAAAGTAAAGAAATATACAGCCTGCTAGAGCCTATCAGACTATAGATTCAATCGAAAGGGGGCCCTGAATGGTATCCCTGTAGATTTGAGGGAGCTATTTCTTTTTTAAATGGAGGGGGTCCCAGAGGGGTGGTGTATATTGAGTTTGTTTTGAAAGTGATGCTTCCATTAGATGGGAGTCAGTCATCTGGTTCAATGCTAACACTGGCAGAATGCCTGATTCAACATCACTCTCTGGGCAAGTGTGATGGAACACTGCACCATTCAAAAGGGACTTGAACATCAAATCATCCAAAACTAGGAATTAATTTCTATGGATGCATGCGTTTAACGTTTTGCAGGGCATACTCTTATATGCATGGGAGTTTGCATGTTTATCTTTAATGTAGTGTTAAGGTTATGAGGGTACCTGTTGCCTTTCCCTTTGTGCTTTTAAGTTACATAGTAGCTTTATTTATTTACACTTAAATTGTATGTGATTTAATCTAAAGCACTAGATTTACCTTTGGGGGAATAGCTAACACCTCCTCTCCAGTAGTCGGTGCTATAGAAGCGGAAGAAGATCTGAAGTAGGTTTCAGGTGTCTGTCCTTTCTTGCTATAATATAATCAGTTATCATGTGAATGATGTGACGTTTGAGATAGGGAATAAACACATTAATAAACATTATGACATAATAACAAATTCAAAGGTGCTTGTTGCTTTGAGTCAGGCTCTAATTAAAATAATTTTTTGTCAGTGTTTTGCATCCATCTGACGAACTAAAAACAGATTAAATCATGGTCTTTGTGTTGTAGATTTGCATTGCATATATAATGGGTTACTAAAGCCAAATGGCGTCTTCACGGTCTCTTATGGCCCACTTGATCAGGCTCACCATTCAGCCAGAGCCCTCCCTTTGCAGTTCAGACCAAATTGGTTTATTATGCCAAATGCAAGCTCATTACTTCAAAAGATTTGAGGTAACCCAGGATAGCAGGCTTATGCAAATTGTGCCTCCACATTCACAAAAGATATCAAAACAAATTATGAGACTGAAGTCTTATTAGGTAACGCAGACCTAGACAACACGACCACCCTGAGTGAAAGTACTGAAGGGACATATATTCTACAGCTATGTGACCATGTCAGCTATGACTCGTGGTCAAGGTCTGCACCATAATTACCTCCAAAGAACTACCTCTACAACCTTCTCCCTTAATTCCTCTCTTAAAAGAAAAGGGACCACTGTAAATTTGGCATGTTCTGAGTCAGCATGAAAGCAACGTCGTGAAACAAAAATGGGAACACTCTTCTTCACACCACAAGCTTTTCCACAAGCTCTGAGATGCCCAAGGATTTGTCTTCTATCAGATGTCTGTAATAGGTGCAATAACACAGAAAAGATGAACAATATAAATTTCAATTATGAACCTTTCAGAGTTTCACACAAGCTGTGCAGTGAACCATACACCACTGGGTCATCCAGCAGGCTGTTTTGTCTTATAAACAATGAACAAATCATCTCTCTATCCATAGCATTTTATCTATGTACTACAGTATATCTTTCGGCCTGTCTGTGTATTGCTCTACAGTCAATTCCATAGTCACCTCTTACTGTGAGGACAAAGAGAGTCACTCACACGTCTTAATTTATAATATTCAATTGTCACCATACAAAACTGGTTTTAGTATTCATGTCTTACCCATCTGTCTATTCCCATCTACCCTAATACTTTAAAGTAGGACACACTTATGTGATTCTGTCTTTTACTGCAGTGACTCATAAGCAGAGTTATAGAACATTTGTAATACCAGTTCTGCTTTACAGCCTTGATTTTACGTGCATAAAGATTACCATTTTTTTAATGAACCGTAATGCAAAAGAGGAAGTGCAGGTGGGTTGTCTGAGTAGAAAATGAGATACATACCTGTTCTCTTCTGTGAGAATATCAGTTTATTCTGATTGCTGCTGTGACCACCTTTTTGCCCAATCTATAATTAAACTCAAACTTGAAAGCCAAGTGCTTTACAAATGACCCAAGGGTGATGCTGACTTTTTGTTGCACTTTAAGTGGGCATTCATTAATACATGTCTGTGTTTTCACAGTTTTCAAAACACATTTTCATAAAAGACTTTAACTTCAAGGCACACTTTCTCCTAAAAGGTCTGGGGATAAAGAAAGGCATCATGCGTATTGCATGAGAGCCACTTCTTGTTTAATTAGAGAGCTTGCTTTTATTTATTTACAATGCTTTCATGGGAGAGTTTTCTGCAGTACACAATTTCCTCTGGAAGTGATGTGTAATTAAAAATATGTATCACACCTCTTAGTGTAAAATTATTAAGAGCAGTTGAGGTCCCCCACTAACCAGAAGTTTTGATTAAACCGCTGCAAATTCATTCGTGGACGTGTGACTTAGAGCTCACAAATCTGCATTGCTCCCCATGTACCAGGGTATTCGGTAATTTCAGTTGTTAAATTCTAATGATGTAATTGCTAGTCCCTGTGGGAGATTGCTGTTTGATCATCCAAAGTAAGCTGAGTTCAAAAAAGGGGAAAAAAAGAACTAATGAATCCTACAAGATATTGGCCAGCTTTCTCACCTTCGGACATAAGGCCTGAATCAAAATGTACGGTGAATCAGAGGTTCACATCCTGTGAATGATGCAAGGTAATGGTCGAGCTTGGTTTTTAGAAGATTTTTCTAAAATAAACTTGAAGCCTCTGCCTAAGAAAAACCTTAATATTCACTTTTATATTCCTCTTAAGCAGCTTGTTGCCATTTTAGATTTGTAGACATATTGATGTGTTTGATGCTGTATTTTGTATATGCGTAGAATACAATTTTCTACTTGTGTTTGATGGAACAGCTCCTGATATCACTTACGAATACTGAAATAGAACTCTATTCCCAAAGCCTTACAGGATAAAGTAGTCTTGATGAAGATTTCTCTGCCTTGGCTCATGTTGTCCAACAGAGGAAAAAAAAAAGATAATTGTTTGGATATAAATTTAGACAGAATAGAGAGATAGACAGAATCTTTTTAAATAAAACTAAATACGGTCTCATACTGCTTTGTTTGTAACCATTGCTGAGTACTTTTATCTATGATGATGATGCGCTATAAAACCTTTAAACAAAAAATAACGTTTCCATTTTGTCAATGCATGTCATGCAATACCTATTTACACATGCAGCAGAAACAGAACTACATAGGCCTCCCATTGTACAGTTTTTCAAATTTTTTGTTTAATGTAAGTGCTGTGTTTGGGTAACTAAAACAATGACATGACAACAACTGGAAGTGGTTTTAAGGAACATTAGGCTGCAGACTAGAGTTTTGAGCAACTTTTTTAATGTATTTTTTTATCTAAACATCTATTTTCTCCTGTGCCACACTTCTGCATTGTGTTTCACGTGAACTTTATATTGATCACAAGGAGAGAAGTAAAGCCTATGGTGCTTTTTGTGTAGTGGTAATTGTTTTTTTTTTTCTCTGTGGTACATGAAGAGTAGGATTTTAATTGCCCTTATTAATCCAGCTGGCCTGCAGAGATGACATGACTTCCTTGTCTTTAAAGAGCAAATTATCATAATGAGCACTGTCAACACGTGGATCACCAAGCTATATCAGGCCTTTGAAGTTAATCATTCAGCAATGGCCAAGGAAAATACCAACTGTGAGTTGGAGGGCAACTTCTGACAAATGAAGTTATTTAAGGTGAGACAGTTTGGACGTTTTTCTGTGGCCCTGAGGTAAACATTGTGTACATCATGTCAAGTGCGGTACTTAGGTACATAAATCAAATACAATCATTTGCATAAATGCGTAGCAGTTATCTTCGCAGTGCAGTATGATGGTTTATTTCTTTAGGTGATCACGTGTATGTACAACAATTCGATCAATCTGTGAACGCCTCGTTCTATTAAGAGACCATCAGTTTGCAACTGACTTTATACACTATATATTATGGTTTAGGTGTTCAGTGTGCTGTGCTTGAGGTTATTTTACAAAGTGGATTTTACTGTAATGCCATATCTGCTAAATTATACGCATCAAGCTTCCATCTCACACAACGCAACAACTTATTTTAAGACCTTATACTAAAACTCTCACCGGGAATACTTTTGTTTTCATCAAATGTTTTTTTTTATCATATCATATGACCTGTCAAGCTTGAGTAAACAAGTCTCCTGCTAAGTCAGTAACAACTCAGGTTTTATAAAGTATTTCAAATAATGTGTTTCGAAAGCCAATCTGGATTTTAGCGCTCTTACCTCCTCTTTGAGCTCAGGCTGTTATTTTTTATTGTTTATTTATCTTGAGAATTCCTTCTCCCTTCTGCTTTTTTATCATCTTACCAGCAACATTCATGTTGTTCAGTCAACAGAGTATCACAAGTCGTGTTTATTCTTGTTGTTCCATTGTTGCATATTTCAGTTTAAACTATCCTGCCGTGTCTGTATGGTGAAGTTTAATTCTCACATATAATAGGATTTTGTGATACATTTTTCTCATTTTCAATCAATGATTGAAATTATTTGCAGACTGTTGGTTGGCATCCTTCTAGAATCACAAGTATGCATGTTTGCTACTTCTATTGCCACTACCAAATAACAGCATTTTCTACAAATGCCATGAATGACATTTCATTAGCAAATAAATGTTTACAGCTGCTGACAATAGACAACACAACATATTGTATTTATGCAGGATATTTTGTCAACATACCCTGTCATTGGGGAACTGCTCTACTTTAAAGGTTTGTAATGCATAACACACTCAAAGACAGAACTTATGTGGGAGTCTGGGTTGAACAAACTGATGTAGGAATAACATACCGTTTATAAGTGGCTAATGAGAGTGTGGAAAACAGAGTTCCACACAGAGCAATGTCCAAACAGAATCTGTAGGAGGTATCAAAAAACAGCCTTCAGGAAATTACCCTGTTGGCTTAAACTTACAAAGCCCATTACACTAGCAAACACAAAAAAACAACAAACAACAGAACTGCTGAACTAGGGCTGAACAAATAATCGAAAAGTAATAGAAACCAAAATTCAAAACCTCTAACGGATGTAATTTTCCCATGTTTGTTATTTAGTTGGTCTCATCTTATTAATATTATCCTCACTGTGTATGTTCATGTACTTTCCCCTTAAAAACATACTATCTACTACTACTACTATTATGCACGTGACTCTGCCCCGTCCAGTCCTGCTCAGCTTCCAGACCAGAGTCTGAAACCCAGGGGAGGTGTTTGCTAGCACTAACCGCTTTAACTTTCTAGCAGTTGTGGAAACAACAGAAAGACTTTTATTAACGACTTATTCTGTACATTTACAGCCAGACTGACAACTTACTTGCTCAAAGTCAACGTCACGTTGTACCACTTCCTCACTCACATACGCTCACCCATACGCTCGCTATGCTGCTCTCATGACAGCACATGTCACGTATATTTCCTTTAAAGAATGAGGCGAGGAAGCTAGCCTAGTGTTGAGTGTTTGCGAGTGAAAGTCATGCCACTGACTCTGGCACTGCACAAAAAAATATCCCACATTTAATAGTTGAGCATTTTATGATTTTAGGTCATATCGTCCAGCCCAATGCTGAACATAAGGTAAGACATGAAAGCAAAGCAAGACATCCAACATGCATGACACATGTTGAAGCAAGATGTTGAGTCATCTCTTTAAAAGAAGTTAAAAAGTAATATGTACACATTTCACTCGGCACAAATCAACTTCAGCCAGCTGATGCGACACAGAGCTGAACAGCCCCGCCTCACTTTCTTGTCAAAGGTGAACGCGATGTTTAAAACTTTGATGAGAGGATGAAGCACGAGAAGAGAAAAACGCAATGAGATTGCGGGAACAGCAGTCAGGTAATGTTGTGTTCTCTCCTCTGTCAACTGATCACTCTCATGCCTAATGTGCAGCTGCAGTGAATCTCTCTGTCTGTCGGTCCTGCTAATCAGGTGAGCAGCGCAGCTCTCGTCTGTCGTGTCTTGCTGCTAGACTGTGACTAAACAATGTTGAGTGAATTGCAACTATTTATTACGTTTGATAAATGCAGACAGGCCAGTTTATAAACAAACTGTAGCTCGGAAAGATGACCGTGTTGCACGTGGAAATGCGTTCATATGCGCATGCACAAAATTAAACTCACGCATTCGAGCAAGAAACATTTGTGGGACCAGTCCAGACAGGGTGTGAGGGCACTCCTCATACATCATTTTAAAACAGGATCAAGAACAAGATCAAGTGAAGTTTAGTTACAACTCTGGACTAATGCAAGATGGGAAGCAGTGGATTCACATTGACTATTAATATGCTGATTAGCTGGACAGACTGGGCAATGTGGATGCACATCTCACTAAATAATAAGCATCACATATTCAGCCCAGTCATTTATAAATAGTATTTTATATTTGAAAATGTATTTTAAGGAAACCTGGAGGAGCCAGTTAGAATGTGCCTGATGCAGCTGATAACATTAATATACAGAAAATATCTATAATTTGCAGGGGCTATGCTGAAGTTTGTCAGTAGAGTAGATGCTGGATCATCAGCCAGGACAAGCACAGCTGATCCACACCCAGCCTCAGCCAGTAGCAGCACAGACCCAGTCCAGAATTTTTTAGCAGGTCCCACAGACCCAGGTCAAACACAGCCAGTACGAGCACAGACCCAGTCCAGGCATCTTTAGCAGGTCCCGCAGACCCAGGAGAAATACAGGCAGCCTCAGCCAGTACGAGCACAGCCAGAGATGTACAGCCAGCATCAGATACAAGCAGCTCAGACCCTAAAGGAACAGTTGCTGCTCCACCAAAGGACCCAGATTGGCCCCCAGCCCCATCAGACTTCAAGAGGACTGAGTTAGTGTGCAGAGGTCCATTAAAACCAGCACAGGGTTTTTCTAGAAGAGTTCTATTCAGACTTGTTACAGAGGGAGGATTGTAGTGAGAGCATTGTGGTGATAGGTGTGACTGTGCGCCGCTCTGTTTTAGCACTGTAAGTCACAGCCAGTTTGTGACCGAGTGGTAACATAGCTGGTAGAGTTTTGCAATATAAACATCTGAAATACTGAAGCCAACTTTGCTCTGTTTGGGACTGTGAGCTGCACTTTATGAGAAGTGCTGAAGTTAATATGTGTGGATTTTTGGTGAGATTGTGAATTGAGAAGTGTTTCAGTTAGTTTTGGTTTTGGTTTCCACCTCCTTGTCTCATCTTAACATGATCCTCTTTTCCTTGTTGTGATTCACTATAACTTATAATGCTGTATTCACATCCGACTTGAGTGAATTTAAAAAGATCTATTGTTTTTTGTAAGATGAATAGATTTTGATGTGTAGTACTTTTACTTTTGATTACTTAAGTATTTTTAAAACTGGGTACTTTTTTACTTTTACTTGAGTAGGTTTAGACTGGATGACTTTTAGTTTTACTTGAGTAACATTTTTCATGTGGTATCTGTACTTTTACTTAAGTATGAAAATTTAATTCTTCTTCCACCACTGAATTTGTGTAGCCAATAAGGACCTGGCTAAAGGTTTTCAACACTACTCATTAATTCATACAAATAGATAAAATAGATTAAAATATACTGTATTTAACATGTATCCAATGATGTTGATTATTAATAGATGCACGTGGTACTTTTCATGACAGCTAATACAAAATATGTATAATGAATTAGTCAAAATATGTATAATGAATTAGTCTGGACGAGTCATAACTCATATATTTTAATCACCTACACTCTTTGGGATTGAAGATATATAAGGTGAATTATTAACCCAGTCTAGCTGTGCAGCTATGTCCATACAGATCTTTTTGTGCAAATAAAACTATACATCGACCATTATGTTCCTACCTTACCTACTCAATGACTCAACAATTCCTTGATCTCATATAATTCCCAAAGTAAAACTCCATGTTTCATTCTTAATGAAACACACAGGGCTCAGTTACTGGCCCTTGCCTCAGTAATACATCATGTTAACTGGAGAATGAAAGAAGAATAATGGTTATGCCTGTTGCTGCCACAAATCTGGGGATTCATCAGTGAAAGCCAAGATGAATAGGTTTCCCCTTCTGACTTCAGATTTCTCAGTGATGGAGACATTTTTTATCCACTGGCCTTCTTTTAACTTTACAACTGCTTTGTATTTTTACTCATCCCTGCAAGCCATGTGTAACTTAACATCACAGTTTTTTATTGTTATAATGGATGCGATGCAGAGCTGGCTTACTTACATAAAGGTATTAAAGTATGTCAGGAGATATGCAGAAAATCTATTCACATCCACACTCGAGCTAAGCACGCACTTAACTCAGACATTTGACAGAACACTTAGATATTAGTTGTTTTGGGGGTGGCTTATTTGACTTATTGGATTTAATTACAGTGGCTGACAATGGCACTGCAACTTATTAAAACACATGCAAACAGACAAAAAGACATCTTCATCACTTTGACAACACATAAAACATGCTGCAAATGCACACAACACAACCAAACACATGCACTATAATTTATATCACGAGGTAGGTCTTTGCCCAATTAAGGACAAAATGGTTATGAATCTTTTTTTTTTTTTGTGGAAACACTGATGATATAGCAGATGCTTTGCGTCAGCTGTCTAAATTAAACATCTTTGACATCACAGTATGTAGTGTAATAGTACAAGGTGTTTTAACATTTTTGCCCATATGGAGAAATACCACAACAGTTATCTGCCCCACAAGATTCAGTAATGAAATAGCCCTGAAACTATGGCCTTTTAAAAAACAAAACAGCAGCACACATCCCATTCACTATTGCTCGGTTTTGGGAAATTATTGTATTGACACAAATGTAAAAACTTAAGTACTAAGTTATAGAAAATAACTGCCAAACCTCCTGCACAATGAAATGTTGTAAATAAGGATTCTTTTTGAAACATTTGCTGCTTCAAACTCCAAGTTAAACAATGATGCAGGCGCTGAGAACGTTTCTCATTTAGCAGTGAGAGTACTGCTCAAAATAACAATACCATCAATCAGACACAGTTTAACATGAGAATGCTGAATAAGGTTGAACGTTTTCAATTTTGTCTGTCAATTAGATACGTGATTCTCTTACATGAGGCTACAGTGGTCATGTTGTTATACTCACAGTGATGTTTTACTAAGGCAGTTGGCAGCTGAATTGCAGAGTTACAATCAAAATAAGAAGTTGTTGTTTGTCAAATGAACCGTGCAACACTGTGAACAAATGGGGAGGGCAAACCCCAAACTGAATGTTTGCTTTGTAAGAGATACAAAATGGCCTCAGACCTAGACATCATTCCCTCTTGTGCAAATATACATTAAGTCACATCTGTCAATTAAAGTTAATATCCATGTAGTCTATATAGTTTAATTTAATTTATTTTATTTATTTGCAAGGACAGTGCATATTAACATGACAGCACAAAATATGCCAGAGTTAGCCAAAAGGCTATTTTTCATCTGTAGTCCTAGGCCCGATGTACAATAGGCACCCTGAAAATAGGTAATAGGTAAAACAAATTGATTGTCACATGGCAAAAATACAATAAACATTACATTTGCTAAAGTAGCAGGAATAAGACGCCAAAACAAACATGCATCAAGGAGTTCATGCGCTACAGAGCTTAAGTAGAAATACAGCTGGGGGCGACAGAACTTTATATCTCTATCACACAAAATACGCCAACTAGGCCAATATAATGTATTTGAACACATATTAATATAAATAGATAAAAATATAAAAATAAAATTAGTTAGGTTTACTAAGCCTTGTTTTTAACACAATTACCACATGGTTATTAAGAAACTAGGGTCTCAGTATGAAAGAAGACATAATATTGTCCTTACAGAGTCTAAACCTTTCTGTCCATGAATGTGATGTTATGTTTTAGGCTGTAGCTGTCCTTCGAAACTTCTGGTAGTTTTCACCATGTAGCTATCTTGGTGACAAATTTCATCCCTTTTACATGTTTATTTTCTGAAAAATCAAAGTCACAATCTTTTTTTCCCCTCTCCTTGACATCTCGCCTGCGTTCATTGTAATTAAGGTGAGAGCATTCCTGCGTATAGATGAGGGGACTAAATATTTTATTAATAGGATCGAACATATACACACTTTGAGTGCATGCTGATGAGTTTGTTTATTAAATATGGCTGTTTAATTTGGAGTGTTGAAGGCCTCCTTTGAATTTGAATTAACAGGGGCAAGGCATGGAAAGAAAGAACTACACAAATTCATGCTTTCTTTGTCTTTTAATATTTAGATCACATTTTAGAGAGGGAGAATTGTGCTCTTTCATCTGCCTGCTCTAAAATATGAATGCATAGGATTGCTGCAGTCAAAGAATAATTGCTGTCACTAACATCTTCTGACATGCAATACATGTCTCCTTTATTATCCAATCATGGTTGCACTCTATAACAACAAGCAGCCCCGTTGAGCCCTAACAGCGCGAAAAATAGATGAATAGTAAAGTAATTCCTGATCACTCAAATAAATATTAATAATCATAAACACATGCATTTTTATTAGGCAATTATAATTGCATGCAGCAAAACCGTCATCCTTAAGGTGTCTTTTGCCTGCGGGGAAACCTAAATTAAAGTACAAGAAAGTCATTTTGATACACACAAAGAAAAAGCAAATCATGTCGAGGCACAAAAAATATAAACAATTTGGACTCTGATATTTTAGTTTATGGTTTCTTCATTTCATCATTTTCCTCAACCATGAAGGTTAAATTACAGTTTTACTTGCAGTGACACCAGGGTTTGCTCATGGACAGCAATCAATGTGGAGTGTTCCAGAGCTGAAAACCCTGTAGATAAATACAATAAGGCTGATGCCCACTGATGGGATTACTCTGTTGTCGCCATGGTGAACATGGTCTTGTTAGATGTGACCTTCTCTTGGGCTAGAACAAAGGCCTTCACATAAATAGATTTTAAGACAGTGTAGTTTGCTATATAGTTTTGAGCCTTTCACTGTATTTTAAAACAATTTGCCTGTATGTTATAATGTTGTAGTAAAGATATGTAAGGATTTTGAGACTTTTCACTTAAAGTCAAGGTTGCTGCCAAGAAAAGGAGCCCCAAAGCCCCAGGAGGAGGCTGCCAGTGTCCTCTCCCACACCAAGCACATTTGTGTTCTCATTAAAGATGTGTTGTCTCTGGCATCATTCTAGATGGAAGCATGAACATCATGGCAAGCAATGTCTCTGGAGTCCACATTATTTTGGGTATAGAATTTTGGTCTTTTGAAAATTCTGCAATTACAAAATACACAGAGCATTTCAACAAGCAAGACATGAATTGAAACGGCATTTATATAAACTGTTTTAGTGAAGCTAATTCGAGGTTTTTGAGAGGTTTCTCTATATTACTGCCAGGATGAACAAATTTGACAGTTGATGTTGCATTTTTTTTGCTGCTGGTTTAGATTTATTTACAGTAAATAATCTGTCCAGCTCATGGACAATCATACTTCTTGGAACAAGAGTCTGTGGTGCTCAATGATTGGGACAGTAAACATAGCCACGGATGCTTTGTGGTTCAGGCTTGGGTTAAGTTTTGGGTTAATGGTGTTTTTACGAATGAGATTAAAGGTACAATGTGTATGAATTGAGAATACTCTCCACCTGTCGAATTCATACAGCACATCACATATCAGGTTATAACTGCCACTACCAGCTGTTCGCCCTGTTAGCTAGTTATCTCAGTTAGCTATCCAGCGAAGTTATCAGTCATATTAGCTGACTCCCAATGAACATTGCCAGAATGGGGCCCAAGACAGCCTTCTTTTTTTTGGTATTTTTTGCCTTTATTTGTTTGGAAAGTGGATAGAATGAGGAAGGAGGGAGAGAAATAAGGGGTGACACGCAGCTACAGTAAGGACTCAGCCTTGTACATGGGTTCACGCACTCTACCAACAGAGTTAAAGAGGTTGTATTATGCTCATTTTCAGGTTCAAAATCTTATTTAGGGCTTGTACCAGAACAGGTTTTTTGTGTTTGTGTTTGATGGGAAAAATACGTCTAAGAATATTTCCTTCCTTGACAGTTTGTGAGTTTATTTTGTTTATTTATTAGACTAAAAAAGCTAAGAGCGGTTGTGTAACATAACAAACTCGCCGCTTGCACAAATCTCTATACTATAGGACTATTGCCACTAAAGGTACAAAGTAGTAGTAGAGTCAGTGTGGGCTGGGGCTAGCTTGTTACTATGCTAACTTCAGTAGATATCTCTGCAACACAATGCATAGACATCTTTGATGTAACATAAATTTTTAAAACTAAAAAAGAAAAACTAAATAACAGAAAAATAACTTTAAAGAAGTAGAGATGCAACTTCAGTAAGCTCACTAAGTAAAGGCTCCTATGGTCAGTTAAGATGTCAATGGCTAATACTACCAAACCCAATGAGAGTTAATACCAAATTCTACAGTTCTGCAGTTTTTCAGAATTGACTTTTTAAGGTAAAATTAAATCTAAATGAATGAGAAACATCTAAAGTGTTCCAACTAAACTACTCCAATAAACCTTCAGTGTGAGGTTTACATAAACTTGAACAGCACAAACTTCAGTGATAAATCTTTCAAATACATATCTCCTAAAATTATGATGTCAAAATCTCTAAACTCAAAAATTCCCCTCTTTGCTCAGTCAACTGGGTATTTTTCCTCAACACCAAAACCTCAGCATAAATTGCTTTGCAACGGTGATTGATTCAATGTAGACTGTCAGATATGCTCTATTTCCACACAATCCGGATTTGCCGAACAGTCACTTGTGTTTAGCAGGGAACACCATATTGAGAGACTGAAACAAACAGTCTGGCTTACAAACAAATTGCTCTCATGCATGTTTGTTATTTTCTTTCTTTAAGTAGGATAATAACGAGTCACAATGCTATAGTAATTATGCAAGGTTGAACTAATGTAGGCAGTCAACTGATTAAGTTATTTTACACACAGTTGTGCAATATCAAATAAGCAGCTGTACTGAACTTTTCTTCACAATATTAACTTTACATTAAAAATGCTTGGTTGCCTGTTGCTGAGGCAACCTGTCAGACAATACAGCAAGCTAAAGTACTTTCTGAAGCAAGTAAGAAAGTTTTCTCTCTCTTTTTTTTCTTTGTCTTTTCTTTCTTTCACGGTCTCACTGGGGTCAAACAGAAGATTGTATCAGCATGCTGCATGGCACAGAGGATTTGAACACTATTTGATTCAGGAGACTGTTAGGATCAATTTCAACCTGGCCAGCTCACTGCTTGGGTAGCTTCTGTGGCTGCCAGTTTAGGGCTCTGACCTGGATTACAATGCTCAATCAATGGGACTCAGGAATTTTACCCAAAGCAAGCAAGACATAGAAACACGGTCCTTCAGCAAATACACCCATGTTTTCTCATGCTCACATCTGACTCATTTTTCATTCCCACTTCCTCATTTCAAATCGCTATTCTCCCAAGCGAGTTTGTGTAATTCCCCTGTGATATCTGATGGTGGAAGTACACATACATCTGTGTGCACATATTGTACAAGAATGAATGTAGATTACTGTATTGTCTTTTTTGGTGGTTTGGGATTTGTTCAGAGTTTATATCAAGAAAATAGAATTGCCACACACCTCAGAATGGCTTCATTGACAGGGAGCATTGGGAATCCTTAAACCATATCAGTCAGTTAGGGGGGTGCAATATTGACAAAAAAATTATATCTGGATATTTTATGGAATTTTATCAATAACGATATCTAGACAATATTTGGCACCTACTTAAATGTGTTTGTAAAAGTCTAATATTGTACTTGCTCCTATTAATAGGAAATTAATTGTTACTAACTAGTAGAGTCCGACCGATATATTGGCTGAACGATATTTTCGGCCGATATGAGCTAATTGCAATTAATCAGCATTGGTGTTTATAACAGCCAATACATGACTATTGACAAAGAAAAAGAGAGACAGATCCTTCACTGATGTCATGAGTGTTTCATAGTTTGCCCACCAGAGGGCGATCTGCAGCTCCTCTGTAAACAACACTGCCTGACCACAAAAAACGCAAAAGAAAACAATCAGCTGACCGGAGTCTGCCAGAGCATGTAGAAACAGCATGGGTTAGCGGTGAGTTGGTCATTTGTCACGTTAATTACATGACTTAAATAATATTAATAATAAAAGTAGCCCCAATCGCTTCTCCTCACCTGCAAACATTCATGACTTGCAAACCCTCCCGTTTTTCACTGCCCTCTCCCGGCTCAGAGCAGTATGTTTAATGTTATGGAAGTTGAGTGGTGGAGGCTAACGTTACACTGCTGACAGACATGATTGTAGATTTATTTCTGAAACAGTGTGGAAGTTCTAGCGAATAGTTCTCATTTCTCCCTAGTTCATCACTTCAAAATATTCTCCAACATCGCCTACAAAAGCTAACGCTGCTGATGCTAAATTAGCCACAAACCTAATGCCGTGTTTATCAGTGGAGGGGGTTAAACTATAGAGCTTAACGTATTCTAAAATTCTAAAATATATCTGAGCTGTTTGTTTGTAGTTAGTTAGCGTGTTGGAAATGATTAAACCAGGCCGGACATGTAAATAAACGTGAGTACTCTAACCCGGCTTCCTGCCAAACAAAGTTATCTTCTTCAAATGTGAAACCTTGTAGTTATAGTTGCAAGTCCTGGTTGTGGACAGTCATGTAGTATTAGATGCATTCAACAGCAGGTCACTGGCAGGTCAATGTTTTCGTAGACGGCATGTTTTCCTCGGAGCTTTGGGGATTATTAAAGAGTGCTGGTAACGTGAATATGCAACATTGAAAGTTATTATGGCAGATTATGTGTAAGGTAAAATACACATGCTTGTCTCTCTGTTACAGATGGCTGAAAAAGTTACACCTTCCTGCAGCAAATATTTATTGATGTGCAAGTGTTTACATGATAAGTTGTTGAGACTGTAATCTATTTTATTAACATAATCCATTTAGGGAAATTTAAAGGAAATTTATTTAAAGGAAGGTATTATAACCCACATACAGAACAGCTTTCAGTATCGGCCTGTTCTAAGTGTAGTTATGACAGGAAAGGTCTACTATCCAAATAATTTTCAAAATCAAAATATCAGTTCATAAATCGGCTCTTTTCACTTTAATGTCCCCTAATGTCAGAATGTAATGTCAGGATTTGTTGTTTGGTACATCAAGTGGTCCATTACCAGAGATAATAGTATTTTTAAACTAAATAGTAATCTTACACTTCTCCTTCTCTCTCCTCATGTTCTGGTGTGCATCCTGATTACCTCCATTGGTTCCTTCTATAGGTAAGTCAATGTGCATTTTTTTACATTAGTATCTGTCTGTCTAAGCGATCAGAGGTTGACATAAATTGATTTGATAACCTTTTTATTACTTTGAATTGTGTGCTTATTGAAGCTATGCAGTGCCACTTCAGACTGAAAATCAATAATAACTTACAAATCAGACCAGATACATTCTGAAAATAAGACTGCATTTCAATTTGCTTGCAATTTTTTTCTTTTTTTCTTTTAACTAAATGTGGTAGAGGGTAAAGTGAAGTAGAGCATTCTGAATTCTAAGCACCTTAAGGCTCGTGCAGACTACACGATATTCAGCGTCGGCCGATGGCTGTGCCGTTCACACTACACAACTTGCCGTCTTGTGACAGGAGTCTTGAAGTCATTCACACTACGTGACTGATCAGTGACAGGGGGTCACACACTACACGAGCTGAC
Organism: Micropterus dolomieu; assembly: GCF_021292245.1. Taxonomy (NCBI): domain Eukaryota; kingdom Metazoa; phylum Chordata; class Actinopteri; order Centrarchiformes; family Centrarchidae; genus Micropterus; species Micropterus dolomieu. Next base: position 11,453,427 of record NC_060153.1, on the reverse strand, counting down.
AGCGACTTCGTCACCCGACGCTGGTCTCCAAACCACGTTTTTGTCAAGAAAACACACATGAAATGTGAAACGGGAAATGACGCGAACCTACACACGAAACAGCTGTTTGTTTTTATAAAGATACCAATTATAAAGACAAAAATCTGTGTGAAAGAATGGATTAGCACACTCAGGGACTGTCTGAGCTACAGAGAGAGCTGAGGGGAGTAAAAGGTGTTTTGCGGTGAGCTGCCTGCTCTGCCAGCTGCCTGCTCTCATTGGCTGGATGTGGATGTGGAGTCGGCTGACTCCGCCAGATATTTGGCATGCTAGGTATCTGGCAGACGTCGGCGATGTGTCAGAAATGTGTCGGGGAGCCTTTTGATGCGTCATTGTAACGGCTGGCGACCGCCGATCAAGGCAAGTTCGCCGGGTGGCAAATCGGGCTAAAAATCGTGTAACTAAGCTTTAAGTAACAGACTTAAGTAAGCAATTGATAAGGCGGTAACATTGTTAATGTGGTTTGATTGCTGATAATAAGCAATTTGACGGTAATGTGGCAATTAATTGATTAATTCTGTCCCTTTAATCTTCAGTTTGGCAAATACATTAATTGTATAAAATGGTGACATAGTGGATGTTTCCATAAGGTTGTGTCATTATTTAGGGCAACCAACTGACATTTGGTGTATTTTGCTGTTAAGATGGAATAAGATAGACCAGTTTAAAATGCCAGACATGGTTGTGGTGTTGTGACTTTGCTATTTAAGGCAAGATTGTAGGCAGCTAGTCTTGTTAAACATTTTTTTGTTTGTAGGCTAATTTCAAATTGAAGAAATCCAAATTCCAAGTCCAAATTAATTTAACTCCACTAATTACTTGACAAAACAATCAAAAGTCCATGTTTAGTACTTAAATTTTAATAGTAAATTCTGAGAATCCTAGATTAAAAACAAAAACAAAAAAAAGCAAAAAATTTCAGTGGTTATAAAGTGAACATCAACACTGCATTATGCTCCTCATAATAACACAGTAAAGAGAGTCAAAAATATCGGGGACTGTGTTTGTGTGTGCAGTATTATATTCCATGCAAGCCACACTATCATTAGCGTTGTAAGCCCTGCCACTCACACATTTGGTTTCTGTAAAAGATCAGAGGGTTCAGGCAGTGTTGAGTGCCTGTGGATGGATGGGTGCTCTGAGGCAGACAGCCATGCTTTATGGCTCCTTGGTTTTGGAGTGGCAGTGCCAGAGTGAAGTGTGTCGACACAACAATGATCACTCAAAGCTGCTGATGCAACCCTTGACAGCAGACACGCTTGCTTTCATGCACATGCGCACATGTAAACGCACAACACAAAACACAAATGAACCTACCATGTCAATAGAAGAGTTATAACAACCATGTCAAGCCAGCTGAAATTAATGCAGCAACAGGATTTGAAAGAAAAAAAAAATTGCTGTATTTGTTTTAAACCAACCAAGGGGAAAATGTAGCCAGTGTCGTTGAATGATGAACACACCTGTTCAATATGCACATAAAAACAGACAAGCACACAAAAAAACAGAGAAAGAAAGTCAGAGAGATTTAGTCATTTTCCAATCCCATCAAGGTGCTGACAAAAAAACAAGCACTTCACGGCAGCCAAAGCTCAGACTGTTCCAGGTGCTTTCTTTTACTGTTAAACTTTCCCATCACATACCCCTTCTCTTTAAATAGAACAGAGGAGAAAGAAAGCACCTGAAGGAGAGGGAGGTTCAAGGACAGAAAGGGGAAATGTGATTGATCTTAAGGGAGATGTGTCTGGCCATGCTCTCAACTATACACCCCACCAACCCTGTTACAGCCCATAGATCCAGCCGTCCTACCTAAGTCAGAGTGATAGAGGACCGTGTCTGCCTCTGTGCTGCAATGAGAAAAGAGACGGACGGTGTGGTGGTGGGGGGGCGCAATTGTACAGGCAGTTCTGGACAAGTCTGGGAGCCTGGCCGACACTGACAGTAACCTACCCAATAAGTCTAATAATATCCGATTTTTACTTCGTATTAGAAAACATTACATAGATTGGTGTCGCAAGTGCAAATATAATTGAAGTTACAGATAGTGTCTAATAATTAAAAGATGTCTGCCATGAAGTGTAAGTTAGTCTAAATGTGGTACACTGAATGTTATCATTAAGGTGTTGCCACAATAAAAGCCATAAGTCAAGGATACCCTGTATACATGTCACTTTTGTATCTCAATTTATATGTATATATTAAATATATACGTATGTATATGCATATTTATTATCAAAACAATGCAACTAATAATTCCATTTTCATTTCACCATTTAATGAAACTGTTGTAAGTTATAGTACTTAAAATCCACATTTAAATAGGCACGCCTGCTCCATCTACACTCAAATAATAGACTATGTCCACCAACATTTTTTTTTTCTGGCAGCTGAAATACATGAAATATGGCCTAAATGGCCCGCCCCACCACCACAAGCCATACATCTCGGGGATTCAAGCAGAATCATTTACTGCCAGAGGAAGGGCGGTTGTAGCTATGAGTAGGATTGGATGAACAGGGTTGGGAGAATGCACTCTTGGTTGAAATTGGGGGAAGTGACTTGACTAATTTAGGGCCTCTCTCAAAATGAATGTGGCCATTTTGCTCTTCATGGGGTGAGACTCCATTGTAATGCCCAAGACCCCCCTGTGTGACTTTGTGAGTGAAGTGCTTTACCATGTGGGTGATTAGCAGTAGAAGGTGTTCTGATATTTAATGGCTGTCAGCTGAAACAAAAGGACAATGGAGGGGACCAAAAAGAGATCACATGCTGATAGAGAAGTAATAATTAGGCAAGCAAGAAAGGTGAACGAATGAGTGACATTCTAAAAGAGCAGAAGGTCGTCAGAGGACTGTTTTTGTGAGGAGGATCCTTGCTGCTGGATGATGGCTGACTAAAGGACTCAAGAAGAGAAGAGCGCCTCCTTTCTGGGTGAGGAGAGTGTTTGTTCTAGCCTTGGATGCACTCCAGTGTGCCTTCTGGCCCTCCCTGAGGGAAGAGGATACTCTGAAAGCTCCTGGCCAACCTGTGGACAACCTTGGCATCACTAATGAGCCTGGTGGGCCTGAACTTCTGCAGCAGACTGTAACCCAGGCAACAGGCTAGCCTCCATACACACTCCCTGAGATTGTTTACAACATGACAAGTGGCTGAGGTGAGAGCTTGCTACTAAATCAGATGTGTTAGCCTCAGCGAAACTGACAGGAGCTTTATAACATGAAGGTACTGCCTTTATTCTTCACCCATTTGTTTTTTTAGAACGGGTTCTTTGCTGCGTTTAAAGCAAAGCATTCAGAAATCATAAATCACATCAAGGGGAGTTCAAGCCCCTGTGTTTCCTTGCTTATTGTTTTTATTGTCTTTTTTGTTCTTTCCATTTATTCTTAAATGATTCGCTACTGCATGCCTACAAGTCCTTGAGTAATAAAAGTTAATAGGTATTTTTCATTCATCCATATCTAGGGCTGCGTAGCAGATAAGTCCAAACATAATATTGGCTGTGGATTGCAAAGTATTTAGATTTAAGATTTTAAGATTACATTTGGATGTCCTGTACAGTACCCAATGGTGAAAGCATCTAAGAAACTATCTAGCTGATATGTATATAGGCCTTTCTGTGTGGAGTTTACATGTTCTCCCTGCACCTGCATCAGTTTTCTTCTCCCCCCACAGTCCAAAAACATGCCAGTTAGATTAACTGGCATCTCAGTTGTCCGTAGGTGTGACTGTGAGTGTGAATGGTTAGCTGTCTCTATATGTCAGCCCTGTGACTGACAACCTGACGACCTGTCCTGGGTGTACCCTGCCTCTTGCCCAATGTCAGTTGGTATCGTTCTGGAAGAGAAAGCTTGTTGTTTTCCACGTCATGCTCATCACATGTTAGGTAGACAGACAATTACCAGTCAAGATCCCATTAACACATAGAAACACACACACCCACATTCATTCTCGCTCTCCCTCCCCATTAGCAACAGATAAAGCTATTCCACGATGAGTTGAAAGAACGAGTAATGAGCAGGACTCGAGAGTGAGTGCATTCTCGAGTCCTGTATATTTTTGTGAAAAATATGAGACCAAAACTCAGGTGCAAAATGATCACTGCTATATTCTGTAACAGGACCACATAATTCCTAATATTCTATTAAAGTATATATGTTTGAAGATAAAATGCAATCGACTACAATACATGCGAAACTCTGGGTTCTCTCATACTAGTCAATGTGTTGAAACACATCCAGTGAAAATATCACAAATTGATGTGTTTGGTATATTTGAAAAACAATTATGCCACAAGCTTTTGGACGTTTCGTACTGTTGTAGGTGTAGTGGCAAATGCATCTTTGCAGCATTAGCTTCACTACCCCTGCCTCCAGCTGCCCAGAAAAAATATATATATTTAGGACACTTTGTATACAAAAAGGGGAGTCACCTGTTGTGAGCAGAAATGCATTGGGAGTCAGTGGAATTGGTGTGCAGTGATGGTCAGCGCTCACTGGTCTTTCAAAAAGAAAGTCCATGGACAGGCATTTGGGAAAATAAGGGAAAGCTTAAATCTCTGGGTGCTTTCCAGCCTCTCACAGCTTTATTGATCAGGTGATGGAAATTTTAGAGCTAAAAATATAGACCTTTCCTTTGCTAACAAGCCATGAATGATGTTTTTGGCACCAACAGCAGACATGTTGCTAATTTGCACAGGTCCCTTTCGGTTCCAATAGCTTTAGGGGATCCTGTCTTGTAGTATACAGATCTCATGCGTCTGTGCATAGATCTCATCTGTGTATGCATAATGACGACTACAACGTACTTAATTGTGTTCCCAGTTATATTGTGATGTGAAGTGTTGTGTTTTTTTGGATTATGTTCAGGCGGAATGTTTTTGAAGTGAATGAGGCACTACATTTATGTACCGACCGGAGTTGCAAGAAAACTGCGACACCAGCTCATCTTAAGTCCTGTCTGTGGTTAGGTGTGGGCAACAAATGATTAAAGTTAGAGAAAGATTGTGGTTTTGGTTAAATGCTAATAAACAGATTGTGTCTTGTGCTTAAAGTCACTTTAAACTTTTTCTTTATTAAACCAGATCATGATCTTTTTTAAACCTTAACCAAAAGGCAAATGAAACTAGCTTTGTTTATTGTTGTGTTGGACTCATTGTCCATTTGTCCACTTTTCACATTATTGATAAAACCGATAAAAACTGATAAAAATTGTAATATATTTTGTGGTAGTTTCTTTTTTACAACATCACATGTTTAAGTCATTTTTGCCTTTTAATCATTTTATTTAACCAGATTGCTCTTTGTATAATGTTTTATAATCTTGGACATAGTAACCCCCAATCTTTCACTCCCACCCGATATATTATTTCCCAATTGAGAGGCAAGTGGGTCCAAAGAGCAATCTGGATGGGCAGATTGTGAAGCTCGGGTGGTTCAAATTGGCATAGCATCCCCCCTCCCATCCCACCATCCCCCGCAACACTGCCAGATTCTCCCTTCAAGCTTTCTCAAGCTCACTGAATTATTGGTTTGAGGCTTGGGTGCAAACCCTGAGTGAGGAGGCTTTTTGTCTGTGCAACACACCCATGAATATGAATATCATTATCTGCTGACATCAGGACACAAGGCAGATTAAAACACGATTATCCGGCTTGCTGTTATTGTTTCAGGCAAGAGATTTAAACTAAAAATTGAAGATGAGAGAACTGAAATAATTTACGTCCAGCTGCGCTGTGTGTTTACATGTCTTGGGGTATCACAGGCCTAGTTAGAATTTGTGTATATGAGTTGTTTTTGAATCTCAGTAATTGCCATCTTCCTCCCCTGTGTTTATGACTACAGTATTAAAATAATGACAAGAGTTCTCTCGTTCCCCCAACAGGCTGTGGAGACACATCTGAATATGTATCAGTGGAATTTGACAAAACTAGAATTTAAATGCTTGTGATCAAATACCTTAATACATAACTTATTACACAGCCTTTAATGTTATGTTACCTACATGACCATGGCTGTCTGATACCACATAGCACAACCTAATCTGTTCATTTATACTCAAAGAGTTGTTGAGATGTGAATTATTTGGATGCAAGTCCCACTTTTTTCCTGTGTTGTGAATCGTTTGAAGCTATCACTTTTTTTTTTCTCACTTTGCCTCTTTGTTACTGTTTTCTTTCTCAACTTTGTCATGCATGCCATCAGGTCTGTCACAGACAGGCAGGTGACAAAGGTAATCTCAGAGCCTTTGACAGGGTGTCAGCAGCGTCTGCAAAGTTAATGCCGCCCTCTGAAGGGAGAAAATGGATAGCCTGAGAGAGAGAGAGAGAGAGAGAGAGAGAGAGAGAGAGAGAGGTGTTGACAACCTAAAGTACGAGAACACACGAGGCATCATGTCATTCTGGCTTTAGTTGTTGGGATAGGTATCTCTGAAACTACTCTCGTGACAGCTGTATAGACACACAAAGACACATAGTCTTGCATGTTCATTTCCTAAAACCACAGCTTACAAAAAAAGTGTTACTACTACACTGAGATGCCATAGGGGTCTTTCAGCCAATTGTGTTTCCAACTGGAGCGACTGTTAAATTTAGTCCAAAAATTTTTTTATTCATAACATTTTGAAAAGAATCCCAGAATATGGAACCCCATGTGCATGTGTGTATGTGTGCATGCATATGTGTGTGTAGATGTTCTTACAAAGCTGTGATGCCTACATCGCCACCAATTTTCATACATCTAAACTCAGTTTGAACAAGTGGACGCAAAGTACTGTGACTCTGCCCCTCAGGCCTTCTATTTATTTGTTTATTTGTCTACATGTATTTCTCCTGGTTCTGGCAGGGGCTGGGTAAGGGTAATTACTGGTGTGGAACAGCAGGAGAAGAAGCCAATTTAAGTGTGGGCACCAGTGAGGTGTGAGGCCGGCCCCGAGAGGCTCTGGCTCCCTACCTGTTCCATTTAAGTCTAGAAGAGAAGAGGGCCACTGGGGCAAGCCACAGTATGGGATTAGACACAACGTTTGGACACACACACTCTATCTCCCCGTCTCTCTCTCTCCAAATCAATAAATAATAACATGGACAAAAATGTTACAACTAACAATATATTTGAGTGAGAAGGTATTTGATATTGTATTATAAAGAAAGCTAGAGTTATTAGCTCACCATGCAACCAGAAAATCTAAATCATTACACTAAACTTTTGTTAAGAAAAAAACACAAACCTTCAAGTCTGAATTGTATTTTAAATCCATCTCAGCCTGTTACCTGTGTTTTTTGTTTTTCTGTGATGCTGCTTGTCATAAAAGCTTAAAATACTGAACCACACACATCAAAAGTAACAATATTAGCTTGTATGGGAGACATAAAGGACATAGACACAGACACCAAATTAGAGTTGGACCAACTTAGATTGAAAATCATTAGCACAGCTGTGACAACTTTACTCAGAAGCTATGGGCAAGGTCATGGAAATTGTGAGTTTCTCAAAGTCCCTCCAGAGGGACAGCTGCCAAGACAGAAACTCTGGAATCTGGAAAACTGATTTTTTAACCATGATAGCCCCTTTCCAACAGCCACTGTAAAACCCATCACCTTCCCTCAAAAGGTGAACTGAGGTCAAATATTACTTGAAGATTAACCCAGTAGACATCAATGTTTTTTGTTGACACCCATTAAAAACTTAGGGTGTTTCTGTATTGAGGCTCCAAGTCGGAAGTCCTGTCTTAGGATAGAAATTTAGCTATTAAAGAACAGTCCAAACTGTCCTACATTCAAAACAGCTATATTCGATATCTTAAAAAAAAAAAAAAAATCACAGCACCGCTGTTGTTAGGTCTATATGGCAATTACAATGAAGATTATGACTGAAAGGTCACCCAAACAGTATGATGACGCTTTAAACTTTCTGGACCATGTAGTAATGGGTATAAATTGATTGCCAAGAAGATTTATTTTTGAGATGGCCATCCTATGTCTGTTCAAATCTTTATACTGGGCCGATAATTTGAAAGACCACCTCCAAAAAAGGTAGTGTAACACCCCTCTTTGGTTCAGAATTGACCAACCAGTGGTTAAAAAAATAAGTGGGCAACAACACCAACAAGCTGTGCAAAATATAGCCTCCAAGTTTATTCATGCATTTCAGGAAATAGACATAAAAAGGGTTAAAACAAGGCTGAAGCTAAGAAAGCGAAAAGTCACTTCAAATGGGAGAGGCTCAGGGTCAGTTAAATAAAAGGGAATCAGGCTCTTTGTGACTGGGTGTGCTCAACTTTGTTTCCCTGCGTGGGGCAAAGCCAAACAACACGACGGGTCTGCTACTGGGACCTATGGTAACTCCACTAAGTAGCTGTGGCTCTGCACCATGCGACTCCCCAGACTGCGACCCAACTGTGTGCCACAATATCTGGGATCTCAGCAGCAGCCTCAGCACACCCGTACACTGCACATAGGAGACAAGGATAAATTTTTTACATAACAGCAATTTACAAACATTCCACACGACAGACACTGCCACCAGCCCACATAACACATTAAATATACCCAGGGAAGAAGACAATCATATCACAACTCTGTACCTGCACACAGGAGACTAGCAGAAACTCACTGAGCTTAGTGTGTAGCCGGTTAAATGACTGCAGATTGGAGGTCACGCCCAAGCACACTTGTCCACTTGTCTGCCATCAGCCCATCCCCATGCAATCAACCCATGTGAAAACCACACCCACCAAACACACAATACACTCACTCTAGGTGCTCACCCATCACACTATCACTGCACTCAGAATCAGGCCGATACAGGCCTACCCCGTTACACCAGGGTTTCCTCTCTTCCACGTTAACGCCTCTAATTCATCGCTAAAACAGAGCTGAGTTTAACATTAGAAAATTACAGGTCATCCAGGTTTTAACATCCTGAAGGCACATTTGAAGTTTAGCTAACTGATGAGTTTCATCTGGCTTGATTGATAGATATAACGGAGTATCATCTGCATAACAATGAAAGCTTATGGAATATTTCCTGATAATATTGCCTAAAGGAAGCATATATAAAGTGAAGAGGGTTGGTCCGAGGACAGATCCTTGAGGAACTCCATGACTAACTTTGGCATGCATGGAGGACTCATCGTTAACATGTACAAACTGAAATCGATCTGATAAATAGGACTTAAACCAGCTTAGAGCGGTTCCTTTAATGCCAATGAAAGGTTCCAGTCTCTGCAATAGGATCTGATGGTCAGTGGTATCAAATGCAGCACTAAGATCTAATAAAACCAGTACAGAGACAAGTCCTTTGTCTGATGCAATAAGGAGGTCGTTAGTAATTTTCACCAGTGCTGTCTCTGTGCTATGATGAGCTCTAAATCCTGACTGAAATTCCTCAAATAAACTATTGCTCTGTAGAAAGTCACACAGCTGTTTAGCAACGGCTTTCTCCAGAACCTTAGAGAGAAATGGAAGGTTAGATATCGGTCTGTAGTTGGCTAAAACATCCGGATCAAGTTTGGGCTTTTTCAGAAGAGGTTTACTTACCGCTACTTTAAAGTACTATAGTACATAGCCTGTTAATAAAGATAGATTGATCATATCTAGTATAGAAGTGCTGACTAAGGGTAAAACATCTTTAAGCAACCTAGTCGGGATGGGGTCTAAGAGGCAGGTTGATGGTTTAGATGAAGAAATTATTGAAGTTAGTTGGTAAAGATTGAGGGAAGCAAAGCAGTCTAAACATATATCTGGTTCTACAGCTGCTTCTAAGGTTCCTGAGTTTAGAGGTAAGTTGGTGCCAGTTGAGGGCAGGTCTTGGTGAATTTTGTTTCTAATAGTTAGAATTTTATCATTAAAGAAGCTCATGAAGTCGTAACTGCTGAGAGCTATGGGAATACTTGGCTCAATAGAGCTGTGACTCTCTGTCAGCCTGGCTACCTATTTTCCTCTATTAATGACGAGTAGTACGCTGCTCTGGCATTACGGAGGGCCTTCCTATAAGTTTTAAGACTATCTTGCCAAATGAAACGAGAATTTTCCAGTTTGGTGGAACGCCAATTCCTCTCAAGTTTCCGCGATATTTGCTTTAATTTGTGAGTTTCAGTGTTATACCATGGAGCTAAGACATCTGTAACCTAGGATACGACATCACTTCCTGTTTTGCGTAAACAATTGTTAGCTTATAATTTGAACAATTTTTCGCGTATCAATCTGGGGACCATTAATTTTAAACGCGTAGATATAAGGTTTATGAATGTGCGATGAACTGTGCGATACTTGTTGTTCAAAATGCATATAAAATGGATGTAAATCAATGGGATTTTTTTTATGTCTTTAATCTGCAATAACAGCGCCACCTATGGGTATATTAGGGTGAGGTTTGGTCCCTGCAGTCAGGAGAACATCTTGAACAATTTGGCTCAAGTTTCATGTCAGTGCAACTTGTTGATATAGAGGAACAGATATTTTGTGTTAAATAGTGCCACCTAGGGGATAATTGCACCAACTTTTGCACAGCCACTCAGCAAGCCATGCCACATAAAGTTTCATGTTGATCGGCCATTCCAAACCTAAGAAATGACATTACTTCCTGTTTTTCGAGTTTCACGATTTGTTTGCTTATAATTGGAACAGTTTTTCGCGTATGGATCTGGGGAGCACTAACTTATGAGCTTCACCCAGCGATGGTCCGTGCAAAGTTTTGTGCCGACCGGACTTATGGCTTCAGAGGAGTTAATTAAAAATAGTTTCTCAGTTTTCGCGATTTAGCGGGGGAAAAAAAGTCTAGGCGGAAATGGCCGTGGCCTATACCAGGGGATTCAGCTCGATCCCCTGAACACGTGGAAACAAAAACAACTTGGTAAACTGTTTTTCTTGCAAGAGCATTTAGCTTCAATTCACTGATTTTAAAACAGTTTGATATCTACTGCAAATGTACAAACATCTCCTAGAACTATCTCCTACAACTCCTAGATCAGAGGTCACTAATAGGTGGACTGCGGTCCTCTCCGGACCGCCGACCTACAGCCGATTTATTATTGAGACTTACTACCTCATGACGGAGCGTTTTGTATTTCAACCCGCGCAGCTTTTCTATCATTTACTGTACTGGTTTAGCGGACCAGGAAACTCACAGACCAATTGCATGTGCTCCAATTGTCTCATGTGACTCTGCTCAGCCAATCAAATCTGTGCATTCCGATGCTTGCGAGTTTTTTTAATTTTTTATTTTTTTTTTATTTTTATTTCCTTTAGTGATGCTTGCGAGTCGAGTCCGCGAGATTCACCAGAGATGTTTTGGAAACACACACAAATTGAGGAGCCGAAAGGGAAAAGAGATTTCACATGGTTTTTAATCAAGACTGTACAGATTCTTACCTGTACATTCCTCCCACGGGCAGTTCAAAACCAGAATATCTCATAGAACTCCAATGCTAGCTGGATGAAGCTCACGTTTCTCACTAAACGAGAGAAAGTAGGAGTGGTATGCTCTGTAAGAGGGAATAAAAGAGAAGAGGCGGCATTACAGCTGTTCATTTGTTATGATGTGTTGATTGTTTATTATAAAATTGGTTAAGACTACACTTCATCACTTCAAGCTACACTTTTTATTTCATTTTTTCTAAAGATTAGGCACTTTATTTTAGTTTACTTAAATTTATAAATTATTATTAGAGTAGTTATTTATTATCCCTCCAGTTTGATGTGAAAACTGACTAGTATTATTTGATTAGATAATCCGTTGTTGACTAAAAACATATGTTGATACAGCTATACGTTATGGTACTGAATGATAACGCAAGTTAGGCATTTTTATGTTCCGGACCTTTGCCTCGGGAAATTTTCTCTGGACCTCTTTGAATTCTAATTGAATACCCCTGGCCTAGATACATCTCTCTCTCTCTCTCTAGCTCTCTTTGACAGACATACGGTCATGCAAACAACCATATGGTAAGCTGTTCTATACAGCCTCCTCAGACTCTTCCATGCTCCAGTGGTCCTGAATTGGACGAATCTTTCTCTTTTTATCCTTTTCTTCCACCTCAGTGTGGATGACACCAGTACTCGTCAAGGCCTGTGCTGAGTGCTGACTTAGCTAACTGCTCTTGTTGTTTATACCTCAGCTCCACAGTACTCATCATAGGTCAGTTTTATCTCCTGTATTTAAGAGTTGTCCAAGTGCACAGGCTTCCTGAGTAATTCATTCTATCTAATAACGTCTTTTGATGCTGAAAGAATTATCAGCTTTGACAGTGGCACCTATAGAAAATACTGTCAAACATCGGTCCTCATTAACAACTCTTAGATTAACAGTTTTCACATCTCTACACTTGTGTCTGTGAAAACTGTCACACAATTTGTCAAAGTTACATTTGCTAGACAGGCCTGCATAGTTTAAACTCCCATCTTGATTGAAATTGACTCTTGTCCTTTCCCCGGCTATACCAATACTTCTGCTTTAATTGCAGTAATATATTGGTGTGTCATGGTAATCGCATTACATTTGACTACCAAATGGCCTCAGAGCCTGCACTCATCCATATTCTCTTATACCCCAAAAATGACACTAATCAATCAACTGATCTATACTCAACCATGCTCTGTAGAGCTTTACCTCATTCATCTGTCTTTTGTCTGCTTCTGTCTCGGATCTTTCTCTCTCTTACTCTCTCTATCAAACCCTTTTCCTTTGCCTCATATTTTCTTCCTCATCTGTTCATGTGGGGTCCTCTGTTAGTAGGATGTATGCCTGTTTTTCTGATGTTGTGAAGCCATACGATGTTAGATCCACCCAGGAGTAGTCCTCTGAACTATTTGTGCTTTTTGTTTTCATTTGTTGGTGTGCGTGTTCTCTAAAAATCTGAAATCTAGCTACTTTTTCTGCCTTTCATCTTCACTTGCTGCAGCAATAATATTTTAGAGTTACCAGGGGATTTCTCTTACCATATGTATATACTCATGCTGATATGAATTGTTATTTGGGAATAAGAAGATTTTCCACTTACCTTTTCCCAAACACAGTGCCTATAGAAAACTTTTGTAGTCATTGCCTATCTCCAATCATCACCCATGGCAGCGTTTGTGTCTTTTGTAGCCACTTTGTGTTGATTAGTAAATTCTTGGATGTAATTAGAATCCTGTCACTGTGGCACTGCCTCTGGCTAAATTTAGAAAATGAGCAAGCCTATTTCAAATTCCATAGGAAGACAAAAATAATCGTTACTCATTGTACTCTGTATTAAGGTACATTTAATGTTTGCCCACTTGAACCACAGGAAAGCTTAAACATGCATACTACTTTAATAGAGTTTATTGATAGAATGCCTTGCTGTGATATGTCTTTCATAGAAAGGCCATATATACAGAGCTGTTTCGACAGAGAAAATATCACTGGATATGATCATATCCACTGTCAGATTTCAACCAAGACCAACTGATCTCATTTGACACTTTTTAATATGTTATTTCAACATATTGCAGCATCTACTTAGGACATTACCACTCTAAATCATCTCTATAATTGGAGCCTTGCTACCTCTCTCTATCCTTCTTGGGCAGTGAGGTAAACAGTTCTCAATGTCCTAAAATATAAGGGGCACAGATGGTAATAAAATTGAAGCAAAACCTATTCTGAAAAACATATGCACAAAAATTGTCAGCAGACCTGAGCACGCATTTAAGTAAATAATCTATTAAAAAAAAAACAAAAAAAAAACATTGTACTTTTCTTGTGATAGCATCTGCATTGGTTCAGAACACATCCTGTCATCCAGCACTGTACCCAGTCTAATGCACTTATTGTTGCATTTGTCCATTATCCTGGGATTGGTGTGTTTGATGACAGTTAACATATGTTGTCTTTACTGTACACATACATTTTTGTTTTTGTGGCATCCTTTTTGCAATTAATTAAATGAATAAGAGTACATGAAATCAAAATCTAATGTCCTTAAAGTCCTCCTCCTCAAGGCTGTCATAAGAATACTTTATGATATAACTCAATTAAAATTGAAAATCAATATTTGGTCATGGTTGGTATGTGTTGATGAGACACAGCAAACTACTGACTTTGCTTGTAATAATGTGCAGGTCAGAAGCTACGGACTAACCCATGCAAATTCTCATGCACTGTTTTACTTTCAGCGCTGTTGTTCCTTTGAACCATGTTTAAAATAATATTACTATAGCCATGAGTCATATCTGTTGCTGCTAACAAATGTACTATTCCTAACTGATTTGTTTTGTCTATTGAACCGTGAGAATTTATTTAATTTCAAAGTTCATGTGATCATTGTGATTACATTTACATATAAAATATTGACTGTATAGGTATACGGGACATCATATGGTGATAAACATACTGCTGGACTCTATGTTGTGTTTCTGCAAAGGCCAAATCTGAAAACTCCCGTCCTCCATATTTCATGATGATCAGTTTAAGGAAGGTGAGCATCGTACTTAAATAAACTTGACAGGGAAAATACAGAAAGAGGGTAGAGGGGCTGTGTTAGAGGAGGTGCAGAAATGAGGAAGAAAGGGATTCCTTAAATCCAGCCAGTGGATAGAAAGACGTTGAAGGAAGTATTAGCAAGAAGGTGTGTATCAGTGAGCAAGAGGTGGAGACATAAAGAAAGAAAATGAGGACTGATGGTGGAGACTGCTCAGTGTTGAGTCCTGCTCCCTCCCTCCCTACTTTAATAATTTATTTTTTGTGGAACTGGCCTTGGGCTCTATGTGATGCTACTCACCTTAACTCAAACAGGTCATTCAGACAGACGGCCTACCACTAATGAAAGCTAAGCTCAGAGATTCACTGGAAGACACAGAGAGAGACAGAGATCAGCATTCACAGCACATAGACGGGGAAAAGAGGGGGGAAACTATTTCTTGTGACCTGTCATTGAACGACATGCTAATGAAGTTGTGTTCCGTCAGCAGATACCACATACAATGTTTTTCTAGTCAACCAAAAGTGCCTTTCATGGTGTTTGTTACATTTATTTGGTGAGAATAGCATCCAGCATGTGTTTTGATTTATTTTCTATGCTCCATTTCACGGTTACAAACACATGTTTGAAGCTGCCACAATGATTTTAGGCAGTGTCTCCCTGCTGGGATTTTTTCATGACACTTTCACTTGACACATAGAGCCTCTCTTGAAACAGAGAGGCTCTATCTTTCTTTATGAAATTGCAACAAGGCAAGGGAGAGCAAGAATTGCACAGATGCACTGTCAGCTAGAATTGTGTGTGCACGTGTGTGTGTGTGGGGGGGGTTATTAGTATGAATGGGTGTAGGGTTGGGATGTAAAAGCCCCTACTTAAAAGGACGGTAGACAACCGGTCTTGGAGTTGTGAAGTTGAGAGAAAAAGAATCCATCTTCCTGTTGATTCCATTGCTCTTTGTTTATATTTTCACTGTGTCAACATTTTTACACTTTCTTCATGTCAACTTGATGGAGCAAGATAACAAGAGACCACAAAGAGTCAGCAGTTCCCAGGCTCAAGGCAGGTTGCGCTAATCAAAGCAAGCCAGCAGAAAGTCCTATTTGGACCAAACCCATAAATGACGCCAAATGGGCAAGTCAGTCTCCATGAGCTCATGGACTCTTGTGTACATATGCTCTTCAAGGGATCTCCTTTATTTTCCAGATGATTTATTTGATCTTGAGTAGCCAGGGTTTTCCTGGCCCAAAATGGGTCATAGTTTTTCCAATGGGGGTTAAATCAATACTTTTTACAAGCAACATATTTTAAGAGTTTTAATAACTATATGGTTGAATAAAATGACAATTATCATATTATCAAGCATATTTTATTAAAAATAATAAGGGTGCCTTGTTTATTATTTATTAAATCAAATATAACATAAAAGCTACAGTTGGCATGTGGCCCTCTTGCAGTGTAGCTAATGTGAATTCCTGGATAAAATGCAAGTATATCACGTGACATGGTTAAGCTATGTTTGAGGCTAACAATATCAAATACTGATATACTGACTATCTTGTAAAATTATTTAGTATTATATACACAGATGTAGATCTCCTCCCCGGTGGGCAGGAGGAGAGTGTAGGTGAAGCGGAAAGCACACAGTAACTCAACAGGTGTCTATGAAGATTCTCAGTCATCCAGGTCATAGTTATCCAACGGTTAAAATCAAGGGCAACTGGCCTCAGGTGAAGATACCAACGATGGTCGTTCAGTCTTGGCCACAGGTAGTCTTAACGACTGTAACGACTGTCGTTACAGCAACGAGGAACACTAACGAACCAGCGGTATCGATGACCCGGGCCAACGACCCCACTGAGGTTAAATAGCTGAGTTTCCCTGCCAGTCAGAACTGAAGAAGTCCTTTGGATGAGGGACGAAACGTCTTCCAGTATCTTCAACCAAGTCCAGTTGCCCTTGATTTTAACCTTCGTTGAGTAACTCAACAGGGACTTGTGGGGAGGCAGCAGGGAGGTAGGGTTTGTGGGTCAATGATAATAATATAATTGTAACGCTATCATAAAAAGTGAGACTGTTACCTACTGCTGGTGATCACTCAATGTGAAATAGAGCAGCATAAGCTATTTGGCATTGCTTTTGTAGCTGAAGTTACCTAATGCAGTCGCAACATCGGCTAACCATTCTAATGGCTGACTAGGTGACGTTATTTTGTCAGCATCAAGTTGGCTAAGCCCACACTGCTGTGTGTGACCTAGGTCCATATGTATCATGGTAGTATTATTAAGATTATTAGGCGGAAGGTTGATAAAAATGGGACTGTATGACCTACAGGCAACAAAGTGCCCTATGTTTATTCCGATATGCTCCATGCATTCATTGAATAAACACTATGCTATTTCCTCATTCCTAGTATGTTATTGTTGAAACTGTACAGATTTGACAGTGAATTCCAGCAATTCTGGACCTAGTAATTATTTGAAATGATACTGTGACTTATAGAAGAGTTATTTATTTATTTTTGACATTACTTGTACTTGAGTATGAGTTGTGTACCCAGGGCCACCTCTGATCACCATGGAGTCAGTTAAATGCGAATAAGAACACTGATGAACTTGCACTGGCACACTTATCCACAGCATTTACTTCAGCTTTATAGTGGTTTTGGGGAAATATTACAGTACACATATTATATATGCAAGGATGGTGTATTGGTGAGGGGTGTCCTACTGATTGTATTGGGCCACCTGGGCCAAAAATGCCCTGGCTGATTTTTTTTCCTAGTCCAGCCCTGGCTGTACAGGATGGCATTCAGTCACACATGTACGGGCGCATAGCAATAGAAATTTGCAATGGCATTTTTAAATCCCTGCTGGTGATATAAAACTATATTAAAATATTGATATTAAAAATCAGGCAGCCTCCTCATAATTCTCTATGCAGGAAAAACTGGTAGCATTTCTAAGTCATTTGTCCTCTTTGGAGCATATTTTCTTAAGGAGCATGCTAAACATTTACCATGCTCTAAAATTTAAGGACTGCATCTGGTGCCAGTTGAGGGACAGATTTGCTAAGACCTCACATTAAATCATGTCAAAGGCAATTATCTAATTAGAAGAGCATAGGGACTGATGTTGTCACATGCTCCACATTAAACAATGGTTCATTGAACTAGAGGAATTTAAGTTTTAAAAAATTAACATAAATTAAATTAAAAATAATATTATTATATTGCAGTCTTTCTATGGTTTTGACTGCTCTATGTTTCCACCTTGCCTACACTTGTTCTCTGCCTTTGTTTTTATTGGTATACTGTTAGAATGAGTATTACATTAGTTATGCATTTGATTAATAGCATGCGGTAACTATGCCATTAAGGAATAGATGAGCTGAAAAAGAAGGAAGACCTCCACCTACCTCAAATACTCTGCCGACACTGCCATTCTTAGTCTTCTCACATATAACCACTCTTATATGTCTCTCCACACCCAACCCCTCAGAGATCAACTGTAAGGCCATCACACGCATTGTAAATACAGTAGCACAGACTTCACACATCCACCCAATTGCCACTTCACTGAACTGCACTCTGAGCTCAGGTACAGGTCAGAATGACAAGTCTTGTTTTCCTTGTTGTTTTTGCCTGTTGTTGCTGTTGTGTTTCATGTATTTCTGTCTGCAACTGATGTGTGGTGATTAGGGCTGGGTATCGTAAAATTTTATGATGCCAGTACCAAAACAAGTACCTTTTAAAATGATAGAAGCCATAGTAGTTGATTGGTATTGTTTTATTTTATTGTTGTTGTGTACAAGCAATGCAGTCTGTTTTCTTTTCTTTTTTATTGTTTAACCTAACTGTTATATAAAAATATTGAGAAATTATATCAGATCCTAATTAGGTCATCCACACGTGTACAATTAGAGGAAGTACGACAGCTTGGGAGGTGTTTTTGTATTTGAATAAGAGAGGAGGAGTGGAATAGTTTGGTGACTACTGTGAGTTGTGGAAAAGGAATATAAGTTCAGTTTTTGATACGTTTGTCAATAAATCTCGAAGAACTGAATTGAAATAACCCTGCAAGTGTTTTTTCCTTTAGTAGTGAGTGGCAAACCTTCTCCAAAATGACAGTAAGAAGTAGAAAATGAGTAACGAGTCAGCTTAAACAAGTCACTAAACTACACTAAAGACTCAAGCAAGCAAGCAGAGGAAAAGAAAGCCTGCACATCCAGCCGATCACACAGACTACATCTGATAAGCGTCTGAAGGCTCTGAGTAAAATCAGCTGATGCGCTTCTGCTCCACAAAAAAAATTTAATTGATATGATAGAACGCAGTAATCGATCAGTGACAAGTGATGTAAAGGATATCAGAAAATGAAACCAACAGAAAGCTAAGCTTGTGGTGATAAACTTCCAATAGTGACAAACATGCTTGTGGAAGAAGCCGGTGTGCAGGGGCTGTTCACGCAAAATCATGCATGGGCTAGGCTTACAAGCACGTATAGGCACATAAGAAAGGAAAGAAAACAGTCATGATCTTTTCTTTCTTTTGGCGTGTTGCTTGCTTATTTGGCTGTGAGCAAAACCATCAATTGTGTCAATTATAGATAATCTGAAGTATAATCTGGTCTATTTTCCTCTAAATGGGACCATAATTTAAAGTGAACATTATGTTGTATTGAAGAAGACTTGAAATTAGCGATTGAGACCATAATCTCATTATGAAAGTGTTTACTGAGGTAATAAATCAGCTGAGAAGTAGGGTCATTTTACCATTATTTCTAATGGACACAGACTTCTTTTTGCAACCAGTAGATTCATCCCCTTCTGGCCGTTCGTTAGAATGCAGGTTTAAGGGACTTGCGCATTGGATTCACATCTCAGACCAGAAGCTTCCCGCTTGGTTGTATTTTATATATTTCTAGCTGTCACTGGTGAGTGATGATATGTGCCTTCCTTAGGATGTGCTGTGAAAAAGAATTTTCCCCCTGGGACAATAAAGTATACTAACTAACTGATTATCCTTTTAAACACTGGGTAAATTGACACAACGCTCCCCTAAAGAGCCAAATCAATTCATGGACAGCCTTTGTTTAAGCTATTTGACCATTCACTCAGGACATTGGTTGTTCATCAGAACATAACTTGCATAACATGGCCTGTTCATTTGTCTGTTTGATCACTTGTTCTGGACCAGGTACAGACACAGACTATTTGGTGTGTCTTGTAGTGTACAGATTTGCAGCAATATGATCCACCCTGACAAACTTGCAAACTCATCTTTCCTCTTCCAGTAATCAGATGCAGATGTCTGCACAGTTCTTGAATGCAGCATCTCTGGTTCTTCAGGTATCGAAGATTAATTCCAAGAATGTACAACACCAATAAACAACTTTACTGTGCTATAAGGTGGTAGTTAACAAGGACATTTAAGTCATGGATTTCTGCCTCTTTTAGTTTTGGTTGTGATTGCATTGTGAAAAATCCTTTCAAGGTTGTGATGTTGGTGAAATCCAAAAATCCATTGTATTTGTTACATTATACCAAGCACAGACACACGAATAATCAGTGAAACAAGAAATTCCCTGAGCACAGCAACAACAGTCAGATGCTGCTAGATAGCAGGATGAGTCTATGAAAAGTCAAAAAACAAACTACCGCACACTGATCTGACTTTACTACATTTATTGTGTCTGACTGCAGACTGGTTGCTAGAAGGCCTGAGTGCAGGCTGGTTGCCAGCAAGCCGAGATGAAGGCTGGTGGCTGGCAGTCTAGATGCTAACAGACTGCTGGCTATCATGCTGGCGGTTAGCTGGCTGGGAAGCCGACAGAGGTGCAGAGGAGACATTAGGTCAGATAGGACATAACACAAACAATAGGACATCTTGTCACCATCGAGGGATTTTATCTTGAAAAATCAGCCTCATCCTGAATTCCCTGTTAAGATGCTTTAACTGTCTGTGGTTTTAATTTGGAAGAATTTGGGTCCGGAAAACTATTGAGAAGCCTTTTTCAACCTGACTAAGTTTAACCCAGTAGGGCTTTTATTTTGTAATTTGTGTGTGTGTGTGTGTGTGTGTGTGTGTGTGTGTGTGTGTGTGTGTTTGTGTTGTTTGTGTGTGCGCTTGTGTCGGTGCGTGCATGTCTGTTTGTGTCTCTCTGTGTGTGTTTGTGTGTCTGTCAATCAAACTGACCTGATTACATCATCTCAATCAGCTGAGTGCCTACATTCTAAAGAAGTAGTAGTAGTAGTAATAGTAGTACCAAGTTGTAGTAGTAGTATTAGTACCAAGTTGTTGTAGTAGTAGTGGTAGAAGTAGTAGTAGTAGTGAGCGCAGTTGTAGTGGTGCTAGTAGTACAAGAAGTATTATTAGTCGTAGGAGTATTAGCAGTTGTCGTAACTACTGCATTACTAACAGTACTAATAGTAGTAATGATAGTAGTAGTACCAGGTGGTAGTAGTAGTAGTTAGTGCAGTAGTGGTGGTGGTAGTAGTACAAGAAATATTAATAATGGTAGGGGTATTAGCAGCTGTGGTAGTAACTACTGCACTATTAATAGTACTAATAGTAGTAGTAGTAGTAGTAGTGGTTGTAGTAGTAGCAGTAGTATTGGTAGTATAGATGAAGACTGTGAGACTGACTGTGAGACAAAGACACAGGTGCACTATAAGACTGTGAGACGGACTGTGAGACAGAGAGAAAGGTGGACTAAAAGACTGTGAGATGGACTGTGAGACAGAGAAACAGGTGGACTATGAGACTGAGACTGACTATGAGATAGAGAGAAACGTGGACTATAAGACTGTGAGACGGACTGTGAGATAGAGAAACAGGTGGACTATAAGACTGTGAGACAGAGAAACAGGTGGACTAAAAGTCTGTGAGACTGACTGAGACAGAGAGAAAGGTGGACTAAAAGACTGTGAGACGGACTGTGAGACAGAGAGAAAGGTGGACTATAAGACTGTGAGACGGACTGTGAGACAGAGAGACAGGTGGACTAAAAGACTGTGAGACAGAGAAAC